>NC_056730.1:743398178-743698178 GCF_019279795.1 Protopterus annectens | reverse complement strand
ATTTAGCTTTTTCCTCCATCCTTTTGAGGACGACTTCTGCTTTGTTGCCAAAAAGGCGCTCTTGGTTTAAGGGTGCATCCAGTAATTTAGCTTTAACATGATCTGTCAAGTTTTGTTCCTTAAGCCAAGCATGCCTTCTAAGTACAGACCCAGTAACAGCAGCCCTGCAAGATGCTTTTAAAGCATCAAAACCACATTGCAAAGTATGTTTACCTACTTGGTCTGCAGAATGCATTAACTCTTGTAGATCTTTGTGTTCAGCACAGTCGGGAATTAACATAATTTTCTGTTTAATTAATCCCACAATATTCTGCTGATACTTTAACATATGAAACTGGCAATTTAAAGCCCTAATGGCCTAAGTAGCAGAAGTATATACCTTCTTACCCCATCTGTCTAAAGCTCTAGAATCCCTATCAGAAGGGGTAGGATTTTTAGCAGTTGTAGCTTTAATGCCTTTTGGTCCTTGGGAAATGGTCTCTGGATCTGCACTAGGATTCTTGAACAGAAATTTGTGAGAGTCACGTACTCTGTAGTACCTGTCAGGTTTCCTGGAAGCTGAAGGCAAAGTGTCTGGGGTAAGGCTGGATTCCAAGAAAATGTCATCTACAATCTCCAGAACAGGAGGGATAGCTAGAGGCCTGTGTTGAGGCAGGTTTAGAAATTCCCTAAGTCTCTTTTTGGACTGTGAAAAGTTCTGGCTTTCCCAGTGGAAATGCTCCCTAAGAGTATGCAAGGTTTCACCAAAAGAAAAATCTTCTGGAGAGGAAGCAGAGGGAATGGAATCCTCTGCATCAGAATCCTCATAAGTAGATAAGGGTAAATCCTGGTAGTCAGAAGGAGTAGAGATATCAGATTCCTCATCAGAAGAATATGAAAGAAAATCAGTTCTAGGTCTCTTAGAGGGGGAAGGCTGGCTTCCTCTAATTAAGGTGATAAGGTCCTCAACCATTCTAATCATTTGTTTCTGAGGCTTATGGGCCTGAGAATGCACTTTGGTCGTTGTTTTTTTAGGCTTTCTTAGCTTGAAATGAAGGTTTAATATGAAAATTGGTAGGCCTGAATACACCCTCAGATGCCGGTGCCTGCACAGCAGCTCTGGACCCATCCAAGGTAGAGACATCCGCAGGTTCCATAGTCGAAGAAGCATCTTGCGGCATACCGGACTCCGAATGGGTCTCAGTACAGGCCTGTGAATCTGTAGCGAGTATCAGGGGCTGTGAAAGCACCTCACTGAGTACCGGCGGACTGGCAAGTAGCTTAACAGTAGCGTCGTCGGCAGTTTTGGACCTAAGCGGTCTATCTCTGTCTTTATCCTTGCGTTTTTTTTTTGGAAGATCGGTAGTCGGATGGCTTAACGAAGCCATTTCGGAGCACGGAGATCGATAACGAAAGTATTTAGCTACAAACATAGCCCGGCAACTAATAGTTCGGGTGTTGAACAAGGCACAAAACCGACAGCGGGGGACGTTGTGGTCTGGGCCTAAACAGGTGATAAAGTAAGAATGAAAATCTCGATCAGGTATTTGCTTTCCACAGGCAAGACAATTGTTAATTTTTTCTGACATCGGTTAGAGCAAGAAAAAAGGATCCCCAATGGGGTACTTATCTTTTTGAAAACTTCAGGTCTGAAACTTGAAAAGGAAAATTTCAGGGGTCGCCCGACTAGCTCTTGCGAACTGCTTCTGCTTTGGGCACCGCACGGCAAGAAAGACTGATGTAATGGCATTGGCTGCATGTTTTACCCCTGATGATCTGACGTTATGGAAGAAGCGACAGCATCTGACACAGAAATCTGAAGACTCTGGTATTCAGGCCGGCTGAGGGCTACCTGCAGGCAGATAACCCAAATGTGATGACTGCAACAGTGAAACACGAAAAACATCACTGAATTTGCAAGTTTCCAGCCTAGCATAAGTAGTATGGGTGCATTTAGGTCTCACTTTATCTCTGTGGTTGTTTGGCTTGCAAAAGAAAGTTCTAGAGCTGAGTAGATCAAGTTAAAGTGAACTAATATTCCATGATATGTTGCCTGTTGGCTTATTTTCCTGTTTTGCATTCCTAAATCCAAATTAGAGCTTCTCAGACTGCAGTCATGGCACTAATTTGTCACTTACATTCTCCAACCAAAAGCATGAGTGTGACTCATACAAAGTATAGACAATGAACACTCTGCCATCATATAACTTTCCAAATAACCTGCAGAACTCCACTTACTAAATACTTTCAAAGTGATTTAGGGCCTTCTTATGTAATCTGTACGAATGTCTTGATTTAACTGTTTTACATTTCAGAATTTATGGCATCTGCAAAGTAGCTGGTGTGAAAAAAAAAGTATTATGTGTTTTCAGATGAAAGAGCCTGGCATTATCTGCTGCTTTGTTTTAATCCTTAAATTGTTTCTTTCCAAGTTTCTACACTACAGTTTTGCTACCTCATATTTGTTTTTGTACCTGTACAGTTAAGCTGGTATGGAAACTACTGGATTCCACTGTGACGTTTAACTCTGAAATACCCTGACTATTTTGTCAAAACTGCTTTCAGTATGCACAATCAGCAGGTACAGTACAAGTATTTGCCCACTACCAAAACTTTGAATAACATTTTATTTTTGCCACATATCAGCACCTGTTATATTCAGTGTGTTCCTAACTGCACTTATGATGGCAGTCTGTCTTTATTTGTATGTAGTAGTGTCTGCCTCCCACTGCTATGTATGCTAGTAAGTCTTATGAACAAGCTTAGTGTAGCCCCATTATTACGGGACAACAGTTATCTTTTACACTTGAAGACAGTGTCAAAATATCAGGTGCCATAATTCCATTTTCCCATATTTTTATTTATATTCATGAATCATAAAACTATAAAATAAAAATTATACTTTTCAATTCCCAGTGCAGTTTAAACATTTCATTAGTACAGTTAATGTAATAATGAAATAATTATCACAAACTTTAAAACTAAACAAAAATGTAGCCTCCAAGTGAACAAGGAAGTGAAATGGCATGCAGCTCATTAGCATGCCATTTCACTACACTGGCTGTCACAGACTAAAAAGTCATGGCTAGCCAATCCATGAGCTGTTACCATGTGAGGTAAGCAGTGATATTAGCTGCTTACACAGAAACAGCATCAGTGCTTATCCAGGGATTATCATTATTTGTAACAGGATGATTACAGGAAACAGATGCTGCAAACTTCTGAGATGATTTTCCTTGAAATTTTCAGTAAAAAATAAATAGCATCTTGACACCATAGAGGGATCACTGTATGTGTTTGAATGTGAAAAACAAACATCTTATCAATGCAACCAGAATTTTTCACTATCTGATCACAGTCAAACATCACATCCACAAAAGCATTAGATGTTAAAGGAAAACTGCCTTACAACCTGTTACACATAGGGCTGAAATGCAAAGATTCACACACACACATTTCACTGTTAGTTTGTGAAGTTACATTACATTTAGTATTCCATTAGGGCTGGATATATGACATATTTAGAGTGTTGAGTACAATATATGCCCAGTACTGACGAGTACACAGATGGCGTGCATTACTTAAAATAATTTATAATTCCTCAAAACAATGATCATTTCTATGAAAGGATTTATGCTACCCTTACCTCCCTCAAATGCAAACTTGCATTCACTGACACACAACAGGTAAATATTAAGTTGCATACATGTTTTTGTACCTGAAATCACCACTAGTTGCAATCTGTAGCTGATAGTTAACAAAAATTGTTTTCAAAATTTGCAAAAAAAACAAAAAAACAACATTGAAATGGTTTGACAAGATAGTTTTTTGCTTGTAGGTACTACAGCAGGCATTTTAATCATTAGACTTCTCTGATTTTTGCCATTCATTTCCCAGTAAACACATGGAAGTAATGGTTGTTTTGCATTACAAGGTCAGTAAATATTAGAATCACATCACTACTATGCTCTATGACATCTTTAAACCTAGCTGATGCCCGTAAAGATTAAGGTGCCTGCAGAATATCCCAACTAACATCCAAACCAAAGGGTACAAAGGAGACACAAACCAATCAGTAAAAACTTCAAGAAAAACTCAGTCAAGCTAGAGTTTTCACTGTATGATACCTTAAACCTCCTACAAAGACCCCATGTTTCGGAAGTAAAGCCAACTTATCCATTTATGCTGTGCAGATGAGGTCATAAAAAAGCTGAAACATGCATGTACACAGCTAGTGAGGTCTGACTTTATTGGCCAGAATGTAATCATAAAGACTTGAAAGGTAAAAAGTCATGGACATTCAGAAGTCATGTAGCTGAAACCCTTGATGCCCTAACAGGTCATCTGGATATATGCCATGGGCTTCCGGCATAACAGGGTTAATGTATCATATAGTGAAAAGTCTAGCTTGGCTGAGTTTTTCTTGAAGTTTTTATTGAAGGGTTTGTCCGTGTGTCCTTTTTGCCCTTTCATTTGGATTAAATAATATTTTTTTTTTTTGGCAGTCAATAGCATTAAACTTTATAAGGCCTCATCATGTTAGGGCAATTCAGATCCTAGATCTGTTTCAAAGGAATAATTTCTTAGTTATAACCATTTGCTCCCCCCAACATTTCTGGCAAAGTATGCTGTAAAGAATTTTTTTACAGTCTGCAAACTCATTAGATTAAAAACACATGTTCCCAATTATCTTTCTCTGTCCAACCACACCTCAAGAATTTGCTATCTAATGGAGGAAAAATTCTCTGAATTCTGCTTCATGTATAAAAATACCTATGCAAATATTTAATGGGCTTTGTTGCAAACTTGGGAGCCATTGTTTCTTTGTACACTGCCTTTACAGTCTTTTCTAACCCTCACTGACAGATTTTTATAGCTACCATGCAGTATTATAAATAACCTACAAATTATTCCTTTTTAACAGCAACTTTTGTTCTAGACTCAATTAAAATCTGTACCAGGGCTGGCTGTTTAACATGTAGCACTCCCTTCTCTCTTTCGGTTCACTTATAATCAGTTAGCAATCCTTGATAGGGAAGGCAGTGTCTTACTAACAATCCAAAATTCTGCTTGGCTTCATCTCACTCTATTACCTTTCCCTCTCTGGTTATTTGCTCCCACTACCTTGGTTCTTTTGCTATTTTTCTCCAGTAAATTCTGGCACTTTCTTGCCTGTTTTCTATACCCCAATTTGCAGTCATTCCTTTTGCTAAAATCTGTTTCTCCATTCCAGTGTTTGCCTAGTGCATAGAATACTTTCTTCTTCATTATAAATGGAATATTCTATAGCTGTTGTTATTCTCCTTAAGGGCCTGCATCCAAAATCCTACTCTCTCTTTACTTCTTGACCATCTCCTTCTAGTTTCATCTTCATCATCATCCCTTTCCACTTTAATTTATAGCCCTCTGCTTGTGCTGTGTACATGAGCATTAACGACATAGCTCTAAAGTATCCCTTCAAATCAGGTCATCTTAAATTACCTTGTACTAATGGAACAATCAACTTATCTCACTTAACGCTTTCACTCCCAATAAATTCCTTCAATTCTTAATTAATTATGGTCCACAACTTCTCCTCTCATTGATAAGAAATATACCTGACCTGTATATACAACTAAAGGGTCTAGAAACATTTTCACTGCTTGTATCTTTGTGTCCATATCCATAATCAAGAGCTTCCAACCTGTCAGATTTTATGTTATCTTTTGTTTAGCTTATTCCCATACATCCATAGCTACCACAACATAATCCTTTTTCATCTATATATGTAAATATGTCAGCTCTTCATATACCCATAAATATGGGTACTGATGAACCAATTTATGCTTGGGTACATAGTTTACTGCTTTGCTGTATGCAATTCTCTGGATTTATTGTGTACAAAATTATATAATCTGCAAATAAAGTTAACATTTCTTGATTATCACACCAATTCAGCCTTGAATTTGTGAGTTCATTATTTTCTTTGTCAAGGGCTGTAAATGTAAAGTAGATAACAAATGAGAAAGAGGACACTCTTGCTTGGTTCCTCTGTTCAAACACACTGGTTGCCAGAGAGAAATCTTTCCACTTTAATACCTGCCACTGACCCTTTATATATCCAACTAATTAAATCTTATTATTTTTTTCAGGAATCACAAACGTTACCATTGCACCACTCATAAAATCCCAGATAACTCTATGAAATGCCTTTTCTGCAACAAGAACCACTGACAAGAGCACAGTGTTTTATACTCTACTTCACTCTGGATCATCACTGTTCTCATAATGTTGCCAGATGTTTGCCTCCTCTCCACAAAACCACACTGATCCACATGCATTAATTTGGCAACATCTTTGCTATTCTTTTAGCTAATACAGGCATAAACACTTTATATCCATGGTTTAAAATTAGAGTGGCTCTATGTGAAGCTGGTCTGAAGGGTCTTTACCCACTTTGGTAACACGGCTACCACAGTTATCTTATATGCTGGTAATTCCTCTTCATTTGAAATATTGTTAAAAAAAGCCTTCCAAATTTGTATCACTTTCTTCCAAACTTCCTCAGGAATAATGCCTGTTCTGGGAGATTTCCTTGTTGACTGATTACGTATCACCATTTATATCTTGTCTCTCTCTCTATTTAAGCTGTTAACTGGTGAGCTTCATTTGCCTCTAAACTTGACATAATTAAGGCTTTGTTAAATACTTTCATTTGTGCCTTTTCTTGGTTTCCACATTCTTCTCTGCTATAAAAATCCTCATACATTTTTTTAAATGTATTTAACATCTCTATAAGATCTCTGGTTATTTTTAAATTTATAGGTTCCCCTAGGTTTGGCAACAAGCCTTTCTACTTTCTGTTGCCTAAATCACCGCACTAAAAGATTTTGTACTTTAGATATGTTTTCAAAAATAATTGCTTAACAGCAAGTTTCTAAACTCATGTATGATATACAAATATTCCTGCATTTTCCCTTCAGCACTTTGCAGTTGCTGCTCTTCTTGTTCAGTGAAATTTCCCTTAGTCTACAATACTTTTAAGAACTGTCAACTCATTTAAATAATTCCTATAACATTTTACCAACATCTCTTTCTCTCTTATTTCTACCATGTTTTTAAAATCCATTTTCATTTTATCTCACTCTTTAGTTATCCCTTCCGAAGCAATCTGTATCTTCCCAAACAATTCTCTAGTCATTTCCCCTAACCATTCCTGAAATTCCTTTCTTTTTAACAGACAAGTAGGAAAGCACCAGTGTCTCATTTTTACTTTACTATCCTATATCTTTATCTTAAGTTTTATTGGAGCATGAGCTAAAAGAGTTATTGGATGTGTTTCAAAGCTTTCAATTAAATATTCAAGTCCCTGTAAAACTATAATTTCTATCAGTCTAGCCCAGTTATAGTACCTTGGGGAACAGGGTCTATAACACTTTGTCAAGCATTTATTTAATCAAACAACTAATCATTGAATCCTATATGTCAGAGTTCCTATTCAGTGAACTACTTAAACACTGAATGTAAATTTGTCAAATTGTTCTACTTGGCCAACATTGTGAATGTAAAAGATGCTGTGACAATAAACTGTATAGAATAAAGTGCATTAACACCATTCGTGAGTTTATTAACACCAAACTTGTCTGTAAATAATAAACTGCAATAACACTGGTCTGCACATATTTTTTTCTTCTTTGCTTTTCCAGGGGGGCAAGCGTCCCCTGCAGCCCCATGTGGGGAAGCCACACCCCTCACACTCCCTGAAAATTCAATACACCAACTCTGAGATCACACTACATTGAGGAAAAGGATAAAGTATAGTACATCATCGTCTCCAGGCTATTCTTGAGAACAGACATAAATATGATGCTGAATCTTTTCTGAAGGCAGTACTCTCATATTAAAGGTTTAACTACCTTTATTAAATAAGCCTTGTGCAGTGTATTTTACATTTACAATGTTGGCCAAGTAAAACAATTCAATTACTTTATATTCGATGTTTAGGTAGTTTGCTGAATTGGAAATTCGACGTACAGGGTTCAATGATTAGTTATTCAATTAAATAAACATTTGAAGTGATATAGACCCGGGAATAACATATAAATTTTGTTTGAGTTCCTACTACTGAATTCAAATTTCTACACCAAACATTCTCATATGTTTCTTCAGATATCTGTCCACTTTTGTTATATTTTTGCTTCCAGGTCCCCCTTACATCCTCATTATTGCAAATCAGGTTCCAGTCTTTACCTATAAATAATATTCATTGCTGAAAACCTATTTGTTCCAAATATGTCTTAACCTGCATAACAGTAGCTTTAGGTGAAATATAAATACATGCTAGCACAATCTTCCTCCTCTGCCAGCAACCCTTTACTACCACAGTTATACCATTACTGCCTTTTTGTTCCTTTTCTATGATTACTGGAGCCCATCTAGCAATCAGTATTATTACTCCAATTTTCCTAATATTATGCTGAATGTCCACCATGAAATCCCTTTTTTAACTAATTCACATGGTCATTTCTGTCCAAATGTGGCTCCTACAACAATGATACGTTTTAATATAATTCAATAATCATTGCATTTTGTATATACCTGTAAGGCCATTTATATTCCATGATAATAAGAGTAACCATTATAATAGAAAGTTATCACTGTCACCTATTATACATGGTATATTTTTTAATATAAACTTAAAATATTTTAAGCCTACAAGAATGTGGACTGAGGTGAAATTGCTCTTGCATCAGCAGCATGAACAAAACTGACAAAAAGCATAGCGTCAAATGCTGTTTTCCATAAGAAATTACTGCCAGTGCAGTTTCTAATTGCATCCCAGCAATTATTCAATTATTCTCAGAGATATTCCCTTCTTTGAGTTAGTACAATAATGGAGATGGTATATAGCTATATGTATATCTATGTGCACACACACATATATATATATATATATATATATATATGTATATATATATATATATACACACACACACACTATATATATATATATATATATATATATATATATATATGAATTGGGTTAAGGAGGAACTCTGCTTCACATGGATGGGTAGCCTGTTCCAGAGAAGGGATCATCCCGTCTCTCCAGTAGGACCAATTTCCATCACAGGCAAGGTTTAAATTCTTAGAATGGGTAATTCTCGAGCTGTTTGTTTTGAGATCCATCAAAGTGGGATCTGACAAAGCCTTATATACCAGGCATAGATCTCCCCTCAGCTAGCAATCCATTAGGTGACATAAGGGTTTATAGCTAATTTCTTGAGTTTGTCAACAATACCCGAGTAGGGTATTATGTCAAATACTTCTGAGATGGATGCACTTAGAATGCCACTCACATATGCAAGTAATATTAATATAGTGTGCGATATTAAGAATAACTGGGGCATTCTTTCTAATGCTAAAGAATTAAATGGAGTTATAGGACACTAGATTCACCTTTAGGAACAACAGGTCCTTGAAAAGACAGCTCTGCTACAAGACTGACAATGTACAACAATATAATCAATCCGACAGGTTAGGTACGTACTGTTGTAGGAGGTGTACAGCCTGTCAATATATACATGTGGGAGGCAGCTTTTTACATCCACACAAGGGGTTCACCTTTGAGTCTAATTTTTATGCTGATTGTCAAACAAAGAAAGTGGTCTACTTTAGTTATTGCACAATCTGCTATTCTTTTTACATAGGAAAGACCAATTGTCCTTTGAAAGACAGAATACTGGAGCAAATAAGATATGTCAGGAATGCTAAGGAAAGCAGAGCACTTGCAATGCATGTCAAAGAAGGAGGTCACACACTTGGTTTTAAGTCTTTTGTACTTAAAATAGTTCCTGTTAATAAAAGAGGAGATAATTTGAATAGTCGTACAGAAGGTTTTGAGCAGGAATGGATACTCAAATTCCAGGCGGATGTACCACCTGGACTTAATAATAAAGTATTCTTAAAACCTTTTTTAAGAGCAAGATCACTGAAACATTAATATTTGTATGTAATGTGTATATATATAAAACATACCTTTTAGTAATATTTACTGTGCTTAGCCTCTCTATATATATTTTTTACACTTTTTATACGTATTGCATTTTTTGAACACAGATTATATACTTATGTATTTTATGAATATAGATGTGTATACATATAATTTTAATACACTTATCCATTGATTCGGTGACCTTCTCAAAGAAGTCCATCAGGTTCAGCAGGCATGACTTGCCCTTAACAAAACCTAATTGGGTTGAGTCCAGTGTCTGGAGATTTCCTATGTCATTATTGATAATTTCCATGATAACTCTTTCCAAGGCTTTGCATATGAGACAAGTGAGACTTATAGCTCTGTAGTTTCCATAGTCTGCTGATGGACCACCTTTGTGCAGAGGGATGCCCCTTGAATTTTTCAGATATGTTCCCTACAAACGAGTTGCAATTAAAATTTAGACTCTATCCATCTTTCTTGATTTATGGGTTAACGCGATTTTTCTACTTCTTCAGCCAGTCCAGTACTACAGGGGTAATGTGTTTGCCTTCACAGCCTATCACCTAGATTTGAACAGTATACTGGGCATGGAAGGGCAAGCCAGGGAAGGGAGGACTAGCAGCTCTTATTTAGGAGGAATGGGGACACATTTAACTGCAGATCTTTTTCTAAGAATGAATTGAGGTTAGTCCTAGGCAGATGAGCTCTTGAAAGGAAATAAGTGCTGCCAGTTATGCCCTAAGCAGCATAACATGCTCATGGAAAAAAGAAAGCCCAGACCCCAGACATCATTTCATGCCGGTAATGACTTGAAGATCAGGGCAAAAACACAAAATCCTAGCTTTCTCCAGCATGGCATTCTGCACTTTCAAATAACAGCCAAAGGTGGGTCAAGTGAAAGGCAAATCTCCACTTGAAACACGCACCCCATTAGCTCAGTGGAAGATTTTTAGAACCAGCTCAGTGTAAGGGTGGGTGAGTGGCAGTCCAATATGCAGTGCAAAATAGCAAAAATTAGACATCAAGATGAATGCATGGGCAAAATGGCAGCTGTTCTCTATTTGATATTAATCCCTGCTATCAGACACTATTCTCTTTCAGGAATGTTGCTTCATCCTTTTTTAACAATATCATTTTTATTTGTCATTACAAATACCTATAATAAGCAAAATCTTATAGATCCATATCCATTGGGGATACACCATGTAAGATAACCTCCAGAGCTGTAAAATCAGTTTATACTAGGGATAGCACATTGTTTGGTACTCTCTCCCATGAAGGAATATATCAGGCCATAAATGGAGAGCCATTTTTTTTTACTTTCATTATCACCTTTTGCTATTGACCATTTTCAAGAAGTCTGTGCAGCTGTATATGATGGCCTTTGGGCTATCTCGTTCCCTGTCTACAAAGTGTTATATCTTCAAAATGGTTTTACATTCTTTGTGAAATATTCTGAAAATTACACAGCGATACTACACTATAAGATATCTACTCAGATGTGTTCATAGCTTTAAAGAGACAATGGAGCAGATGCAGTATGAAATTTAATTGTAAAAATATATTTAATGTCAATTTTATGCCACCCGTCGTCATAAACATTTGCTCTAGGTGATTCTCACTGTTGAAGTGACACCCTGACACCATGTACAAAAATGGAAAAAAAGGGGTTTTGGGTAGATGGATTTGAAAGGGCTGAAAACCATCATAATTTTATCCAGAACTACATGGTTTGTTTAAGCCTGATGTTACAACAGTAGAGTACATTTGTTTCTGACAGCTCTTATACTACCCAGGAAATTACTGACAGCTGCACTATGGTTTGAAATTGAATACTTTAGAAATTTAAACTGCTAACTCCTAATTGGGCAGCCACGGTGGTGCAGTGGTTAGCATTGCCGCCTCACAGCAAGAGGTTCTCCGGTTCAATCCTCGGCTGGGGTGCCTTCTGTGCGGAGTCTGCATGTCTACCCTGTGGTCGCGTGGGTTTTCTCTGGGTGCTACGGTTTCCTCCCACATCCCAAAGACATACTGCAGGTGGATTGGACACTCTAAATTGGCCCTAGGTGTGAGTGTGTGTGTGTGTGCCTTCTGTGGAAGGTTGGGCGCCGGGCTGGTAACTCGACACTGTAAAACTCCACTGCCAATCATGAGCGGACAGGTGATCCGCTGTGGCGACCCCTGACCGAGAAAAGCCGAAAGAAGAAGAAGAAGAAGAAAACTGCTAACTCCTAATAGTCAGGCTGACTCGAATTTAATCCTACTTACAACAGCTCTTCCAGATTTTTATAATATTTTTAGGAAATATCCACATATAATATAAATCATGAGTTAAAAGCAAGGCAAGGACAACCATAAGTAATAAAACATTCATGCTTTCACAGATGATAATCTAATACAAGCACAAAACTTTGCAAATGTTTACTGTCACATTACAGCCTCAGTTTACATTGTCTTCATAATATTATCATGTGACTAAAATTGAATTTCCACAAAACTACATAGTAAAGACTGGTTTCATTCAAAAATAAGTTTATGCAGCTATCATTATATTAACTAAGGGGATGTATTGCACAAGTCACTAAGGGGATGCAGTGTACAAGTCACATGAGGCAAAACCTTGTGTTTTTTATTCCAACAAAAGAGTAAAACAAGACTACTAAACAGTGAAAAGCAGAACCTGAAGACCAACAAAGCTTCGCTGAGCAAATAGTATAAGAACAATTTTTTCATGCTGCTTAATGTTTCCTTGTTTGGTAAAAATCCATTATTCTGGGTCCAGCCACCTTACATTGTAAGCGAAAACTAAAGTAGCTCTGCATTCTGCAGTAGCACTTCTGAAGAGAAGTTCATTTTGTCTGGAATCTACCATAAAGCAATGTTTTAAAGCTTGGGCTTCACCTTCACCTAGAAGGGGTGCACTATACCCTGTTGGTACAGAATTCAAAATGAGAACAGAGTATGGAATACAAAAAAATGAAGAGCACACACACACACACACACACACACACACACACACACACACACACACACACACACACACAGTCTCAAAATAAAAAAGATAAACCACATTGCTTTCAGCAGCTGTGAACTACAGATGACAATAGATTTCTGGGCCCAGACATGCAGCCCTCTAACAGTATATGCTTATCTCACTCCTATCGACATCAGTGTTTCATTTAGTGGAACCAAATGTTATGGGGTGTGTACTGAATGGATTCTTTAACTGAAAAGTCACTTAGCAAAAGCTGAAACAGACATCTGTGCATTATGATGTTTAGCATTTTAAAACATTACATCCTATGAATATGGTGAATCAGACAATGTTTGGCTTATGTGAACTGCAAATTATGTTTCTTATATCATCACATGGAAATTATTAATCATACCTGACAGATTATACAAAGCGTCCCATAACCTATGCTTGTCCATGTAACATGCAAGAACATCTCCAAGAGCTTTTGGTGCTAAGTTGCAATTGGATAATATCATGAAGACAGCCTTAATCAAACTAGCTGGCTTAGTAGGAGGCCCTTCTGTAGAACCTTTTTCATTAGTATTTTTCTGATCATCCAGTCCTTGGGAGTAAAAAAGGAAAGTACAAATGAAATATGAAAAATAAAAAGCAAGAAAAGAAATCTGCAGAATTAATGGTAAGAAGTTAACAGAATTGTAGTACACTTTCACATATATTTCTTATCTGTCATTATTATAATTGTCCCAGTTGTACCTTATTTGGAACATACACTGTTAGTCCCCAAAAAAAGTGAAAATCAGAAACCCACTGCAAATATAGAAACTGATTTACTTTAGGATAGCTTAATATTTGAACAAGAATATGATGTTGACAGATCTTGGAAAATAAAACTGAAACAAAAAATAAATATGTGTATGAAAATGCATAATGGTAGCTCTTTGAGAATCGGACACTATAATAGCAAATTAGAGCATTTGGGTTTAACCAACTTTGCACATGTTCAGTCCTGGCTAGAAATTTCACGAGCTGTGTCTCAGGCTCTGTGATGACCAATACTGTTCTTCAGCCATCATTCTTCGATTCCTGATTGGTGTGTGTGACCCCGATAAAAGATCAGTGTTGCTAGCAGACTTAGGGGTCTGTGAGCCCCCAAGGCCTTCATAGAGACATGTGACCGTAGTAGGTTGGGCCTTTAATGAGTAACTAAATATAACAAGAAAATTATTAACTGTTTAACTGTTTAAAAGTACAGTAAGAACAGAAAAAAATTCTATACACTTCTTAATAAGGATGGAAGAAAGATAGCTTTGTTGTTATGTGAACATTCCTCAAAGATGTACTGTAACATTAAGTACTCCAAAACAAAACTGTACCATCTTCTTTGGGGAGAATTGCTGAAACAGTAAATCTAAAGAGAAAGAGGGTGGTTAATGTGTCTCCGGAAGTTCAATTTCAAGTTTATATTAGTGCTTGACTGCTAAACACTTTACAAACAAGATGTGCTGCTGACATACCTCTCAACCTCTCAGCACAAGAAATCTGGACAAAGCCAGAAATAACTGGGGGGGATGGGGGCAAAGGCCCAAAAATAGGGACAGACTTTAAATACTGCTCCTATAAATTTAGAAAGTTGCTAGAATAACAGGTTTTGTATTACTATGCATTTTCTGAAGGATATGAAGTCTGAAACTAAAGTGCTTGCCATTATTTAGTCACTTCAATCCTCAATGATTTGCCAGAAAACTGCAAATTTTCTGAGGTACAGACCAAAATGATTAGCCAAAAAGCTGGCATTTTACAGACACCTGGACAGTTGAGAGCTATAGCTGTTGATCTGGCTATTTCCTAAGTGGGATGAACACCCACTGAATACAACCATTCAATCAATCTTTGTGAAATCATCAGCCTGTCTTGCAAAGTACCTTAGCAGTTTGTAAAAATCCAGCAGATACGGACAGTGCTTACCATCATTGTGACAGTTTGCAGATAACAACGGAATGGACAGGGTAAAAGCATACACTTCTTTTGACATGAAAAACAACTAGAACTCCCACAGAGATACCTTACTAAAAGGATACAAGGTCTAAACAACATTTCCTATGTGGACTGACTCAAAGCCCTGTCACTATACTAGGTATCCTACAGACTGCTAACAGGTGACCTGTGTTTGGCATACAAAGCATTCTCTGACCAATTACTGATGGATTTATTGCACATCGTCAAGTCAATTGGCATCAGAAATACTTGGTCTAGGAATCTAAACCTCTTCTGCAATATGAACATAATGGCTACATTTCACACAGGAGATATCTGCTGTGGAACAAACTTTCCATCCACATAAAACATTTCAAGCACAACTTAGATCCATGAATGTGAAACAGAAAATTTACCCCAGGACTTCTCCCTGTACTAATAAGGGACACACGCAGCTCCTAAATGCTTTAACTCATGCATGGGTCTCCTCAAATTATCTATGTAATGATCCCTGTTATTCTTATTAGGATAATATATAATTAAAGACTATTGGTGTAAGACCAATCTATAACAAAATTAGATAAGTCATTTTGAGTTCAAAAAGGGAAACTGGCTAGGCTTAAAATGGCCCGCAAGGGCGGCTAGCCTAGTACTTACCTATAAACCTATTCATTTTCAGTGGCGCCTTTCCCCCTTAGAAACTAAATAAAATTATAACTCTGCAATCACTCTTTATAAAAGTAGCAGCAAACAGAAAGTGCACCTTTCATAAGAGGTATGTTAACTCTGATGGATTTGCTGGATCAAAAGGAGGCAAACTTTCTTCTCCATCATAAAGTTTAAATCCTTAGGACAACAAATATGTCTTCTAGAATGACTCAACTGATGGATGATTTTAAGAAAGTACTTTACAGATGTTCGATTCTCAGCTAGAGCGTCTTCTGTGTAGAGGCATGTGTGAATGAGCGTACCTTCGTTGAAGGTTGTGCGTCTGGGCCGGCAACTCGGCATGTAAAAAATCTACTGCCAATCATTAGCGGACCGGAGTTCCGCTGTGGTTACCCCTAAAAGCCGAAAGACAGAACAACAACAACAACTTTACAGATGGATATGCTGTTACCTGTAGGATACCTGTGAAACAGGACAGGAATGCAGAAACAATTCTAAAAAAAAAAAAGACTAAACCAAATTTTACTCAAATAAATAGTTGAAACAGTAGTTGAAACAGTCTCTGAAACACAGTATGGGCGAACTTAAAGATCCCATACCTTGTATCAAATGCATACCTTCTAGTTCAGTATGTAATATCATCTTGTATTTAAGCAATAACTGATGAAGTGGTGTGGTATATTGAGATTTACTCACGGTTGGTGTGGTTTAATCATGAGGGCGAAGCCCGAGTAATTAAATAAAGCCAACCATGGGTAAATTTCAATATACCACAACCAATCGGTCGATTGTTATTACTAATGACATTATTTAGAAAAAAAATACTTACTTTTCTTAAATAATGTCTTTGTATAACGACGCATTACTGTTCTTCCACTGGTTGTACACACTACTTCCTTGTTTTGATGTACTGAGCATGCATATGGGACTTGCATCCCATGCATACCCAGTGCATCAATACTTTGAAACAGAAGCAACGGAGAAAAGAAAGTCTCCGTTCCTCCGTTTTTTTCTTTTTTTTTATTTGTTAAAAAAAAAAATGCTTTGAGCACTTTATATCAATGGAAAAAAGTCTGGGCGACCGGACCTTTTTCCGTTGGTATATTGTGGGATTTACAACGGGCACACTGGCCAATCAGCGTGCACGTTTTGGAATATTAATGGAGGGTCATTGTATAATAAGCCTTTAATCATCTTCTAAAATATTTAAAACATGAGGACAATGAGGTGCAATTAGAAATCAAAATACCATCCTCCAAGTTGATAAAAATTGGTTAAATGAGATGATGTTGTACTCTCTCCCCTTTTGTTTGATTAGTGATAGCTTGTGCAGACGTAGTGGCCATGATGAAAGAGAAATCAAGCTCAATAACAATGGAAATATGCGACTTAGGGGGCGTGGCCAAGATGGCAAGCAGCACAAAAATTTTGCTCTGCCTCTTTTCAGCTATTCTGAAAGGAATACTTGGTACTAATACCAAGAAACTAAATATGTAAATATTTCTACTTATCAAACATACTTCTACATTGAAATTATGAAGAGAAATCAAGTTTTTGAGATTCTTCTAAGCCTTAAACCTGTTAGAAGTCAATCAATTTCAATTATGAGTCACTCTAAAGCTTCTCTTCAAAAGAATGTGATGAAGGAAGAACTGCAATCCATTATTACAAGTATTCAAGACCTTTCAGTCAAAATGGATAAGTTGGAGAGTAAAATGGACAACATAAAACATGACAGCAAGAAACAATGGGATTTACTTAAAGTGTTTAAGAAACCGTCAGATCAAATCTCTTCCATAGAAGAAACATTAAATGATGTAGCTGCAAGAATGACTGAAAATGAAAATCACGTTGAATTTCTCTTAAAACAAAATAATTTGTTTTTGGAAAAAGTAAGAGATGTGGAAAGCAGGTCCAGGAGAAACAATATCACAAAATATGGAATGCCAGAGAAAGAGGAAGGTAACAATATGGTGCAAATTCTTAACAACTGGATACCAAAACCATAAACCTGCCAGAATCACTTTCTTTCAGAACAGAGAGAGCTCATAGGTGTGTCTCAAATGCATTTTCAATAAATAATCCATCTACACCAAGATCTATTATTGTTGAATTCCTCTCTAGCCAGGACAAAGACTTGGTATTAAAAACGGCATGGTCCAGTTCTCTAATAAAAATAAATGGGAAAAGCATCAGATATGACAATGACTGCACTTCTTCGGTAATCTCTATAAAAAAAAAAGCCTGCATTCCTCTAATTAAAAATGTAAAGAAGTCAAACATTAAAGCACAACTTATCTTTCCTGCTAAAATCAATATTTTTCTTCCTGATGATCAAAATACCTTTAAAGCACTTGATGAAGCTCTGGACTTTTTACAAAAAAGTACACTTTTGGACAAAGCTGAAGAAATGACAAGCAACTAAAAGTGGATGGACAGCTAAAGACAATGATAGTAAAAAGTTTAAAGAAAAGTAATACCTGCATATATCTGTTTACTTTGCTGTGTTATGGTCCTGAAATACTGCATTGATAATCTTCTGAGGAATATCACAACCTTAAGATAATACCTTTCCATTTGTCTAAATATTTCAAATAAAATAATAGATAAAAATCTATTTCCCTAAATTTATAGTTAATGCGGTTGCATTCTAGGAAATTTTCTTTTCTGTGTTTTAGTACTTAAAATTAGAACACTATTAATTAAATTGTTTCAATAAAAGCCCTTTATTCAACATTTTAATGAAATAGGTAAAATAAGAAACATTAGGACATAGTATTAGATCACTTAGATCCATAGGGAAATTTCAAAACTAAAAAGTAGATTTCAATTAATTGCTTACAATGTCTATGTTTAGTTACATGGTAGATGTTGTTGTTGTCTTTCGGCTTTTCCCGGTTAGGGGTCGCCACAGCGGACCTCCGGTCCGCTAATGATTGGCAGTAGATTTTCACGAATGCCGAGGTGCCAGCTTGACGTTCAACCTTCAACAAAGGCACGCCCATTTACGCATGTCTTTCGAACGCCACCCAACCGCGGGGTGGACATGCAGACTCCACATAGAAGGCATTCCCCAGGAATCGAACGGGAGAACCTCTTGCTGTGAGGCAACAACGCTACCGCTGCACCACCGTGAAAGCATGTTTAGTTACATGACACAGAGAGAGAAAACAACAAAACTTTGTATAACTGTTTTAACTATATATCTACCATGTTTAGTTACATGGTAGATATATAGTTAAAATAGTTATAAAAAGTTTTGTTGTTTTCTCTCTCTCTCTGTTTCTCACTTTTAGTTTTGTTGTTTTCTCTCTCTCTCTCTTTCTCACTTTTAACTTTCATTTCCTTCCTTTACATTCAATTCCTTTTAACAAATTATTAACAAAATATAATGGCTTGCTTTAAATACTGGGAAAGGGGTATATATGATGTGTAGATGTATTAGGCTGTTTTAAAAGAAAGATTATACATGTAAACTAACATCTTATAGATTCATAGATTCATAGATTATTACTAGGCTAATTGCCCTTGCAAGCCATTTTAAGCCTTGCCAATTACCCTTGTGAGACTCAAACCCTGCACCTTGTGTTTGTAAGGCAAACACCTTAACCATTAGGCCATCCTCCCACCCCTTTGCTACTTAAAATCCACTAGCTATGTTTGTTTTAAAAGTACAGTGTGCCTGAAGCAGTCACAAGCTTTTTTTGCTTTAAATTTAAGCTATAAAAAAATTTCCCACTTGAACATACCTTTTTTCTTTGCTCTGGAGAGAATCATGAGCTGTTTCTTCGCCCAACAGAAGAGCCGCAGAGTTTTTTTCTTTAGAAGGCAGATATAACAGGAAGTATGGTCTGAACTTTGAACTTACAGGAAGGGCACCGGATAGACTGTTACAGAAAATGGTATGTTGAACTATAGTATTCCTCTACAGAAAAAGAATGTAATGAATGCAAACTCTTTAGAGGGGTTAAACTTGTACGCACTGCTTTTGTTGATATTAATGTTGTGCAAATGTTGATCTGATATGAAAAGTCATAAAACAGGCATAGAATTTGACTGAAGTCCTATTGTAAGTTACTGTGAGCATACAGAGGAGAGGGAGAGGGGAAGGGGGGGGGTATGTTTCTCATTTCTATTATGCATTTTGAGAAAATGATGCGTTGGGTCAAGCTCTTGATTATTGCACTGTGGCAGAATGATTAAAATACCTTGAAGCCTAGTTCACAGTATTACGCTCTTATTTAACTGCAACATACGATACACTATACATATGTACCAGTACAGTACAAGTCAATATGTCTATCAAAAAGCACTGCTTACTACGTATTAAATTGTGTCTTGCTGAACACAATAATATTTAGTCACTCATCACTCATTATACCCATTATAAAGTACATTGCCCCTTTTGGTATTTACCTCACAAAACATCTACAACAACTGGAAAGGCCACAGAAATACCTCACAAAGAGGATTACCGGCCTCAAACAGATGCCCTACGCAGACCGTCTAAAAAAACTACAGCTTTACTCTGTCGCATATCGCCTACTCATAGGCGATCTCTGCCTAACATACAAAGCTATGTCAAACCCAGAGCTGTTGGACATGCTCCACGTAAAGAAATCCCAATCCCTCCGAGCACCACACTCTAGGGACCTAAACCTTGTCACCACAATAAACAGAACATGCTGGAGGGATAGATTCCTGTCTCAGAGACTTCCCATACTCTGGAACAAACTACCTATCTATATCAAACAAACCTCCTCACTAGCACTCTTCAAGAAAAATCTTGATGATTGGATGGGAGATAGGAAATTCACCCCGGGGATCACTTCTGTGACACTGCTTGACAGGGGCACAGGAAAATAATTTTTTTGGGTGGCAGAAGCCAGGGTACCATTTGGCTGGGCTTATATATGCCCTAGGGCCAATAGCCTAGTACCTACCTATGAACCTATATGTTCCATTCTTATCACAGAAGTAACACAATAGATGTATAAACTCCATCAAAGATGTTTTCATGTATTTCTATGTTATATGGCCAGGTTGCTTTTAAACCTTGTGATATTACAAATGGTCAATCACAGAAATAGTTCTAGAAATAATTTCAACAGCTGTCATGCTTCGAGAAGATACTTAAGAAGCAATAATAATATTATTTTAATCTGCATTTAATAGCTTTAAATAAATATAAATGTATGAATTTTCTTTTATATACATACAGATAAGGACATACCTCTATATGGATAACAGTTATACCCAAAGATGTTTTAATAAATATGTGCTTGGATTTTACAATAGGAAGGTTGGCAGTAACCTCTCCTTCGACCACCACTTTACCACTGTGGTTAGAAAGTCCTTCTATGTGGCACATCTCATTACCAAGGGTTTAGCATCCAGGAAGAAAGAGGTCATCATCTCTATCTACTCTTCCCTCATTAGACCAATCATCGAGTACAATGCCCCATTTTGCATGTACCTCACTAGACACATGCGACAGCTGGAGGGGCCACAGAAGTACCTCACGAAGAGGATCCTAGGCATTAAACACATGTCCTACATGGACAGACTCAAAAGACTCCAGCTACTGTCTGACTCATATCACCTACTTAGAGGCGATCTCTCCTTGATTTACAAAGCCATGTCTGACCCAGCTCAGTTAGAAATGTTACATCTAAAGAAATCCCAATCCCTCCACACCACACACTCCAGAGACCTCAACCTCATTACCACAATCAACAGAACATGCTGGAGGGGACACGTTCCTCACCCAGAGACTGCCCATGCCCTGGAATAGACTACCCATACATGTCAAGCAGAACACCTCACTGTCCCTCTTCAAGAGAAATCTTGATGAGTGGATGGGTAATAGAAAGTTCACCCCGGGGATCACTCCAATGGCTCTACTTGATAGAGACACTGGGAACTAAAGTTGGGTGGCATGATGCCAGGACACTTCAATGGGCTAGGCTTGTAAAGGCTCCAGGGCCATTAGCCTAGTACACACCTATGAACAGATAAGATCTGAATTGTGAGATTAGCAAACTACTTGAAATGTTCCTTCCTGGAATACATGTCAACATCTGAGCTTTCCAAATTCCATCTGGAGTTTAGCGCTATTCAGTGTGTTTCTACATAAACATAATCCCTCTCCTCCCTAAGAGAGGTGAGCAGACCATGTCCTCTTCATTCTTGCCCCTCCCTGCTTTGATGTATCAATACTGGAGTAACTATTTGTTTCCAAAGTATTGCATATAAATATGTATACAATGCTTTTGTGAACAAGATTTTATTCACAACCCATATAAGTCTCTAAGTATAACATGTCTTTCTAGTGGTATATTACCACTATGCATTATTATTACTTGTGAACACAAAAATCGGTAGGTAACTCAGAATATTATTAAAAATATTATATATTAGTTTCACAATTTTTTAAATCACCAATTCAACTGTGTAATTGTTGTGATGTCTGTATTCTGTTGTACTCACATTAAATCAGTATACTTTAACTTAATGTGATGTTTAGTACTGTAGGGTCAGATATTCTAAGATTCATTTCATTTAAATATTTTGAGACATCTTATTCAATGTCTCTCTTGCTTAAACTCAGAAGAAGAAGAAAGAAAATAATATAACCTGGCTGTAAATAGTAAATAATTCTACTTAAAAGACTACAGATAAATTATCATTCAAGAAAATTTTATAACTATTGTTGGCTGTAATGCAATAAGTAATATTTTGTACATTTCTAGTACATAACATATATATATATATATATATATATATATATATATATATATATATATATATGTGTGTGTGTGTGTGTGTGCGTGTGAAAGACAAAGAAAATGGAGGGAGAGAGAAAGAAAATTTATTAGCACTGAAAGTAATAAAATAATGAATAAATATAAGATTCAAGAAAATCTATTCAGCATATTTTAAGGTAAATTTATGCACAGGCATACATAAGGGTGAAATAATCCTTCATTTAGCAATTATCTGAATTGTTTGTGTCTTTTGGCTTTTCCCGGTTAGGGGTATTAACATAAAAATAGAAAATATATGAATCTAGTTAGATAACTGGAGTCAGTGTCTCTTATTCTGTCTTTACATTAATAATGATTGTCAGAAGAGATAATAGGTAATGGAAAGTAATACAACAATTTAGATAGAGTTACTGTTTTAGGATTAATATATGTATATGTGGATTCACTTTAGAAGCTCAAAATGCTGAAATATCGAATTTCAGAATTTCGAGCCCATAAAGTGGAAACCTCAAAAGCACGAAAACCCAGAAACGCGAAAATTCAAAATCTCGCATATCCAAGATGTTGAACTAGCACTTCAGCTATACACAAACAAACATCTTCCTCCCCACACACAAACACACACTCTGTCCTACATAAAAGGAGGAGAGCAAGCCCCCCCCACACCCCCCTACTTAAATATTCTAACTCCAAGGTCGCACTACATATACAAACACACAAAACACCACCAGACAAGCTACATTCTCCTCGCAAACATACATCACAGTAGCAAAACACACTAAAACACACTACAGCCCCTACCCAAAGCCCTTAAAACATAAACACTTACCTGAATCCATAACCACAGTGAAAAACCAGAAGCGCTAATTCAACATCTCCAATAGGCAAGATTTTTAAATTTCGCACTTCTGGGTTTTTGTGCTTTTGAGGTTTCCACTTTATGGGCTCAAAAATTCTGAAATTCGATATTTCAGCATTTCGAGCTTCTAAAGTGAACCTATATATATATATATATATATATATATATATATATATATAATATATATATATATATATATATATAGATTCACTTCATAATCTCGAAATACTGAAACATCGAATTTCAGTATCACGAAACTATGAAGTCGAATGCCCTAAACACCGAACATACACACACCCAACTCCCAAAATTGCGAATCCACAAAATCCCAAAAAACACACATCACACACTACAAAATACAAACATATACGAATGTACATACCTCCCAACACCTCCTACAACAAACAAAACACACACGCACACAACCAAACACATATACACACAACTACCCTTAGTATATGCAGGGGGCAAGCCCTCCTGTGCCCCCACACCCCCCTACTTAAATATACTAACTCCGAGGTCGCACAACACTCCATAACACACACAACCCAGCACCGCACAAACACACATCACATACACACAAACACCAGCACTCCCAACACTAACACATTCACACTGCACAACACCTACCCTAACCCACACCTCAAACATCCCAACACACACACACACACACAAACCCTCCCAATAACCCTAAAGAAAAGTACACTTACCTAATGCGGCATCCGTACAGCGTGTTCGACATTCTGCATTCAACATTTCCAGGTTCCGTCTGTTCGACTTTACAGGCTCGAAATTCTAAAATTCGATATTTTAGCATTTTGAGCATGTAAAGTGAACCTATATATATATATATATATATATATATATATATATATATATATATATATATATATATATATATATATATATATATATATATATATATATATATATGTATATATATATATATATATATATATATATATATATATATATATAATATATATATATATATATATATACACATATATATACACACACACACACACACAAACACACACACAATTATCAGATAATTACAATTTCATTGGGAAGTTTATTTTATTAGATAACTGTTTGCTATATAATCAATAAGATTAGAGTTTAGATTTTATCTTGAAGTTAGATGTAGAAAAGAGATTGATTCTCGAAAGAGAGCTTTATTCTCCAAATATAAAAACAAATATTTGAATTTTAGAGGTAGCAGCAACAGACTGTGATTGGGTAGTACTAGGGAGATGAGTGAGAGTGGTTTGTATGAGTATTTCATCAAACTAAGACTATTATATTCCATGCTAGGGGGCGTAAATATTTTTACAATTAGTTTGTCAATAGTCAAGTTTAAGTTTTTGTCCATAACAACATTTGTTAATTTTAATTACAATTTACTGAATCAAAACTATAATTTAATTTTAGTAGAGCTGTTTTATTTTAAGGATGTCAGTATATAAATGTATTTCCTTGAACATTAATGGCCTTAATAATCCTATGAAAAGAGGTAGTTTGATTAACTATTTAAAAAAATAAAGCTCACATTGTTTTCTTACAAGAGACACAACTGCTGTAAAAGGATTTAGGGAGGTTATTTAAAGATAACTCAATACTTGTGGACTTGCCTTATAATTCAATCAGTCATGATGGACTTGGGCACCCAGGTTGATAGCAACCTGACTTTTGACCACCATGTTGCTTCCATTGTACAGACAGCTTTCTACATGGCCCCCCTCATAAGTAAGGGTATTTCATCAAGGAACAAGGAGTTCATAACATCACTGTACTCTTCCGTTATCAAACCCATTATCGAGTACAATGCTCCCTTTAGCATGTACCTTGCCAAGCATGTGCAGCAGTTGGAGAGACCACATAGGTTCCTGACCAGGAAAATCCAGAGTCTCAAACACCTATCCTATACAGACAGGCTAAAAGCCCTGTCCCTCTACTCAGTCTTGTACAGACTATTAAGAGGTGACCTGTGTCTGGCATACAAGGCCGTCTCAGACTCAGCCTTGATGGAGTTGCTGCATATCTGTAAGTCAAACTCCACTCGCACAACCCACACGCAAGGTCTCAACCTGGTCTGTGGCATTAATACAACATGGTGAGATAGACTTGTGTCCCAACCACTCTCCCGTCTGTGGACTAGAATTCCTCTCAATGTCAAGCAGAGTACCTCACTAGCCCTCTTTAAGAGGAACCTGGTCGACTGGATGGGAAACAGAAAATATACCCTGGGATCCCACCTGTGTCCCTGCTAAACAGGGAAAACAGCTGCTGACTTTGTGGGAACATGGGTGAAATTCTTGGCTAGGCTTATAAGGGCCACCGGGCCAATAGCCTAGTGTCATTCTATGAACCTATAAGAAATCACTGACCAAGCCTAGAATAACTTAAACTTATTCTGATAAAAATGGTATGGTAGGACTGATAGCAGAAATCAATAAAAAAAAATTACACATTTCTGAATGTTTACTGGATTCCTGGAATTGGTTCTAAGGTGACAAAAAATATTTGGCTATCATAACTTTATATTCCAAAGGGGAAAATTTGTTGGCTGGAGATTTTAATTGAATTTTATCAGAAAGAGATGCTACCAATGATTAAAAAAAAAAAACTAGAATATCTGCCACTGCCAAACAATTACATGATTTCATAAATACAATGAATCTAAGAGATATAGGATTTAAAATCGTCAAACTCACTTATCTATGGACATTAATCCTTTAGATTTGGTACTCAAACAAATATAGATAAATGTTTTCACTTCTAGTGGACTATATTCTAAAATTATAATTTCCTGTTCACTGACTGATCACAATGCTATTACTTTTAATTTTAAAATAAAATCTAATGATTTAGTCTTTTGGCAAAGAATTAAATTTATGTATGGAATTTGGTAACAATGGTAAAGTTATTGATGTTATTTTGTAGCATAAAAGCATACTTATATGGTAGAATTAAAAGTTGGTATCTACACAAAAGAAAGGAGTGGGATAGGGAAATAATCATTTTACAGCCAAACATTGAAAAGTTAAAACTAAACACATTTAAAACCCAATGATAAGATTACAAACTCTGAATTGAAAGCTTTAAAACAGAAATACACAAATATTAAACCATAAAAATTCAATAAACGTGGAAAAACATAAATTAAAATCTTACTCTATTAATCCTAAAAGTTTGCATAGATTAGCCATTACATCAAAAAAACTAAACAACATAAATCATATTAAAGAGATTACATATACAATTAATAATAGCCTTAGGAAAGCAACTGATTTAAAAGATACATTACAGACATTTAGAAAACATTATGAGCTCAATTAATAACAGTAAATCAACTTAAGATAATAGTGACTTAACTGACAGCTTTCTAAAGGAAAATATAAAAAATACATTAACTAAAGTGTGGAATATAATGTTAAATAAGTCAATTTCTTTCAAAGAACTAAACAAACAAGTTCAACATTTTAAAAATAATAAGGCCCCTGGTCTAGATGGCATAATCCCTGAAATATATAAAATAATACCTGATAACATACTAAGAAATCTTCTAAGGCATTTGAAGAAGTTAGAAATTTGCAAAATATTTTTCCTTCTTGGATATCTCAAATTATGAAACAGGATAAAGATCTAAAATTACATTCTTAGCACCCCATTTCTCTTCTAAATGACTATAAATTTTTTTGTCCATATAGATAAAAAGATTATATTTTATGATGTCTAATCTAATAGAAGATGACCAAGCTGGTTTTATTTTAAACAGAAAAGTACTAGACAACACTATTAGGATTTTATCATTGATAGCTGTTGTAAATAAGAATAAGAAAAAACATTCAATCATAAGCTTAGACTTAGATAAAGCTTTTGATTCTATTAACTAGATATATTTATTCAAAGTCCTTAAAGAATGTAATTTCTCTTCAGATTTTATACAGGTACTAATGAAGTTGTATCAGAATTTTTTATCCTTTGTCAAAACTGGATAATTTTTGTCTAGCTCCCTTAAAATACTAAAAGGTGCAAAACAAGGATGCCCTTTAACTCCATTACTATTTGCTTTGTCAATAGAGGCATTTGCTACTTTTATTAGAAAAAAAATACAAAAACAAAGGGATTTTCCATAGAGAATAAATATAGTTCAAAAATTCAACATATTTGCAGACGGTATCTTATTAACAAGTGGTATTAAATCAATAAAATATTTTGAGAAGATTACATGTCTAAGTTTTAATCATAATAAAACAAAAACATTGCTGATAAAAAATAAACACCTTTAAAAAACAGAAGAAATTTACTTGGGAAAATAAGCAACTTAAATATTTAGGAATTATTATACAGTCTAATTGGAAAGAATCGGACTCTGTAAATTATCAAATTCTAATTAATACAATATTAAAACTAACGGATAATGGAACAAAATTTTTTTTCCAATGGAAGACAGGCTTACTTTAATAAAAATGATAATTTTGCCAAAATGTTTATTTCACATACAGTCACTGATTTTACTTCCACCCAAAAAATCATAAAACAAATAAATTCTATATTACTTCAGTTTTTGTGGTATCCCCAAAAATCAAGAATAGCTCTTGACTTGTATGTTAAAAGCTGGGAAGAAAGTAGAACTGGATTTCCTAATACTGAATTATATGCAAATTCTGTCATATTAAACATAGTGACTCACTGGTTAAATTGTTTCTATACTTCAAAATGGAAAACATTACATGAAACTATTTTATTCTTAAATGATAAACTTGAAATGAATGCAAAGTTTTGATCAGACATTAACAAAATATACTGAATCATAGATTTTTGTATGAGTTCCAGGAAAATTCCTATAGCCATTCCTTTTGTCAATTACATTTTTAATAATGCTCAAGAAAATCATAAATAATTACCTTGTTAAGGATCTATTAATTCTGATGTTTCTCATAGCTTATATGAATGGTTGTTCAGAGTCAGTTAAGTTAAATTAAATACTTGATCTTACAGATAATAGATTAAAATTCTGGTTTCAGTTTTTAGATGGAAATAAATTACATACAGCTGGGCACCATATGGCTAGATAAAGTGCAAAGGAAAATAATTGTTTAAGCATACAGATTTCTAGGGAATTTATTAATAATAAAATACAAATGTCACTAAATATGAATATAAAACCCATTCCTAAAACTTTAGAATTTTTCCTTAAAATTAATAGTGATGAGATCAAAAATATGTCTTAGCTATCAATAATCTATAGGATTTTATAAACTGAATTTACAGTTTTTGACCAGTCTTATTGGGACTACTCAACAAAAGTTGATAATGAACTTTTCTTTTTTCTTCAGATATTAACAAAAAATATATTTGAAGTCTATAAGTAATACCACCTCATCACCTTATTGGAGAATTTTTACTTGGAAATATTAGCACTGAAGCTTTTTAACACCACATAAAATTGACCCGATTTTTAAGAAAGAAAAAATAAAATGTTGGAGATGTGATGAGGTTTTAGATGCAAATTGGATTCATATGATTATAGAATGTGAAATGGTTGTTCTATTTTGGGTCAAAATCAGAAACTTTGCTAAAGCAATGTGGTCAGAGAATTGCACTATTACAGATTCTTTGATTTTATTTAATGCACCAATTCCAAATTCCATACCAAGAACATAAGTACCTCTCCTTTGGTTCATTTCTGGCTATTGCCAGAAAAGTGATTACAATGAATTGGAAAAATAAAATATGTTCTCTTTTACTGATTTTATCTGCCTTGCTAAAACATGTATGTAATAAAAATTTACAAACTATCTATTGCAGAACATGAAACATCATGCATAAATATTTATCTTGGCAAAAACATAGAGATATATTAGAAAAGTTTTAATGGTTTTGTGAAATACTAACTTTTATTATGGACTCTATATAGTTTGTTTCTTGGTTAACTGTTATGTTTTTTAAAATGATACTGTGATTACATGCTAATTTAAAATGCAATAAAAACTTTATGAAAAAAAGAAAGAAATATGCCATTTAGGCCAAAAGGGAGCTAGCAAAACCAGAATGGCCCTATTTTTTTTTTTTTGCTTTGATAATTTTGTGAAGGAAAAAGAAGGGTGGGGAAGTATATAAAAGGTGTAGCGCCGTTAAATTAAAAGTAATCTATTTAACAGACTTTTTCATGACTAAAAAGGCATTTTAGTGTGGGGAGCAATGAAAAAAAAGAAGTTATGTACTCACCATAACATTCCATGTGAGTTGTTCATCTCGCCTTCATTCTTATAGATAGGTCCAGAGCCATTCGTCAGCTCCGAGTTAGCCTACTACAAAGCTCGAGGTCTACTGACAGCTCGAGACCAAGTCCCTATCCCATGATGCACCTGGAGTTACCTCAGATCTTGTTTGCTGTGTATAATAATACCATGTGTCATTCTATCACTCTTTAGGAGAAAACCATAGAAAGATTCAGCAATCAGGAAAAATCTAGTATCTCAGTCCTTAAAAATCCCTGGAGAGGGTAGAAGGGTGGGAAGTAAGAATGAAGGCAAGATGAACAACTCATATGGAACGTTATGGTGAGTACTTAACTTCCTTATGTGAAGTTGTTCTATCTCGCCATTCATTCTTACAGATGGGTAGAATCCCAAGCACCATCTTTCTCGGGTGGCTCATGGGATATGTTTTTTAGGACAGTAGACCAAAGGAGGCCCTGTCCCTGGAGGCCTTGTCAACTTTGTAATGAGTGATAAAAGTATGAGGTTTTGACCAAGTGGCTGCTGCACAAATGTTGTCTACAGGAAGCCTAGCAGAAAGGGCAGAAGATGTGGACAATGCTCTGGTAGAATGAGCCTTAATTTTGTGTTGTAAGGGCATATTAGCAGCTGAATAAGTAAATATGATACAATCGGATAACCATTTAAACAGTGTTTTTACCACTGGCATATCTTTTCTGGAATTTGAAAAGGAAACAAAAAACTGTTCTGATTTTCTGAACTCTTTTGTTCTATCCAAGTAAAATCTGAGCTATGAACATCAAGCTTGTGCAGCATATACTCTAGATTGTTAGTGTGTTTAGGAAAGAACACTGGCAAATCTATGATCTGGTTAAGGTTAGTTTCAGTACAAACTTTGGGAAAAAATGAAGGATTTGTTTGCAAGGACACTCTGTCAGCATGGAAAATCAAATAAGGAGGTTTTATGGACAAGGCCTGAAGCTCTGACACTCTACGGGCAGAAGTGATGGCTACTAAAAAGATAGTCTTCCATGGCAAATATTTCAAATCACATGAGGAAACTGGTTCAAAAGATGGGAGAATAATGCATGAAAGCATAAAATTTAGATTCCATGGAGTATAAGGGGACTTCACAGGTGGTCTGAGATGAAAAGTCCCTTTGAGAAAGGCTTTGGACAGTCTGTGTGACATTATGTTTAATCCTTCAAAGCCAAGGTGAAGTTAGAGATGGCAGCAAGTTGAACCCGAACTGTTGCTGCTGCAGCTCTTTTAATGAAAAGCATAGTCAAAGACTCTAATATGGAAGCAATAGGGATCAATGTTATTTTGAGAGGCCCATCTGGAAAATCTTCTCCATTTGCTAAGATATAGTCTCCTAGTAGAGGACTTATGAGAAGATATCAGTATCTGCTACATTTCATTTGAGAGGTTATGGAACCTGGTTATGGTGGGAATTGGAGCAGCTAAGCTGTCAATTTCAGGGACTGAAGAGAGGGATGAAGAGCCCCCAACGAATGCGTCAGAAGATCTGGAACAGGGTCCAGAATCCAAGGGTCTTCCAACTGATGAATTCGAAGGAAGGGGAACCAAATCTGACGAGGCCAATGAGGGGCTATTAGAATGATGGTCCTTCCCAGGGCTTTTGCTTTCTGCAATACTTTGGGTATCAAGGGAATTGGTGGGAATGCATAGTGGAAACCCGGAGGCCAATCATGTATGAGAGCGTCCCTTGGGGCTTCTCACAGAGGGGGAATCAGGGCAAAGTAGCTTCTGCATTTTGCATTCATGTGGTTGGCAATCAGTTGCAGCAAGGTTGGCCCCACCTGCGGAAAATTCTCTCTGCTATGTCTTTCTTGAGGGACCACTCGTGAGGCAACAAAATTGCCCTGCTCAGTTTGTCTGCTACCACACTGGATTTCCCCAGGATGTGCATTGCTAACAGAAAGCGCTGGGTGGATGTAGCCCACTGCCATACTCTTAGGGCCTCATGTTAATGGGGGTAGGACCTGATTCTTCCTTGTTTGTTCAAGTACCAGACCACTGACATATTGTCCGTCTGAATCGCAATTGTTCCCAGAGGAAGAGAGTCCTGGAAATACTGCAGTGCTAAAAGTACCGCTCTCATCTCCAGGACACTGATATGCAGATGTGTCTCCTGTTTGGTCCATGTGCCTTGGGCTGTTTTTCCCTGAAAATGCCCCCCACCCTATCAGGAAAGAGTCTGTGGTCACTGTAGCCACTGGTGGGGGTAGGACAAAAGGACGACCTATCATTATCATGTGTTTGTGATCATTATGAGATGAGACATTGGGAAGTCTTGGTAAGACCACTGAGTGAATAACAGTCATTGCAGAATCTGCATGTGCATGTGACCCAACAGTATCAGTAATATTGCAGCTGACATCATCCCTAACAATTTTAGCACTTCTGATGCTGCAGCCTTGTCTTTGGATATGATATTGTGAACCTGCTGACAGACTCTTTCGGCTGGAAGTCTCAAAATGGTGGTGGTGGTGTCCAATTATTCTCCGATAAAAATGATATGTTGCAATGGCGACAAGGCAAATTTTTCTGAATTTATTGTAATGCCCAGATGACTGCAAAGAGAAAGAGTGGTGTCCTTGGCATGTATAAGCTGATGCCTGGTGGTGGCGGTAAGCAGCCAATCATCTAAGTATGGAAGCACCTGGAATCCTAAACACCTCAGGTGAGCCATGACCACTGTCAGAAATTTGGTGAACACTCTGGGGGTTGTAGTGAGACCAAAGGGCAGGGCTTGAAACTGGTAATGATTGGCTCCCAGCCGGAAGCACATATGACCCCTGGATGGTCTGCCCATTTTTATATGGTAGCACGCATCCTGGAGATCTATCGAGCACATCCACTTGTCTTTCCCTAAGAAGGGAAGTATCGACTGTCTGGAACTTCTCTTTCTTGACAGTTCTGTTTAGTCTGGTGAGGTCCAAAATAGGTCTCCAGTCCCCTGTCTTTTCTGGAACTAAAAATAATCTTGAGTAAGTTCCGAATACTATCTGGTCTGCTGGGACTGGTTGGATGACTCTTTTTCTTAGCAACGTTTGGACCTCTATTGTTGCTTGTTCCTTGTAACTGGGTGGAACGTCCGGGATTTTTGTTGACAATGGAGGGGGTGTGGTGAAGGGAATGAAATATCCTCTGGAAACTATACTTTGTACCCAGTTGTCATTTGTTATTTTGAGCCAGGCATCTGGATACAAATATAAGCGACCCCTGACTGCCTCCTGAGCAGGACAGTTGGGCCTCCTTTCAGTAGCGCTGGTAGGGCTTCTCAAAGAACTGTTCTCTGTCGCCCTGGTTTTGCAGACACCCTCTGCCGTGAGGGCGGTGTCTTCCATTATTGCACCCTCCTCTGCCCCTGGAGGGGGTTCACCATGTATGTCCTGAAAGGCTCCTTGGGCTTTTTGGAGCCACATCTTTCCTCCCCTTTGACCCTTGGGGTAGGGTCTGGTAGGGGTGGAAAAATAGACTCCGACGGCAGACAGTCTTTCCTTCCTGCTCACACCTGGTCAAAGTTAACTTAACTTTGGGCCCGAAGAGGGACGAGCCATCAAAAGGGGTGTTGACAAAGGATGACTTAAAGGGCTCTGCGAAGGAACACATGCGCATCCAGGAATGTCTCCTAAGAGCGATTCATGTACCCGCTGCCCATTCCATCAGCTGCATATGAAATGAGACGCATGGACGAGTTCCCTATGGAAATGATGGTAGCAAGCTGGGAGGTGACTTTGTCTGAAGCTCCTACAGCTACTCTACCCTGAAGAGTATCTTCAAGCTCTTTTAGGAGATCTCTTTGCCGTCTTGTAAAATGAGTGAGATAGTTCAGTGAACGCAAGGCAAAAGTCGCTGAACTGTACATGTGCTACATGCATCTATCCATGATCCTAGAATCTCTGTTAGGAGGATGGATAGAGGAAGAAGTTCCCGACATCTCCTTTTTGGTGGCTGCTGCCACCACCATGGCATCAACTGGAACTCCCTTGGTAAGAAAAGACTTTTCCTGGGTGGCAGAAATAAATTTATTAGGCCTCCTGGGGACAAGCTCCATGGTGTCCAGAGACTCCCACGCCCTTCGTGAGACCAGCTCCATGAGCTCATCAAAGGGAGGAGACACCCAAGAGGTGAAGGGTTGAGACCCAAAAGCCTTCAGGAGAACCGACTCATCTTCAGCAGTGTTGGTGGACTGCCAGTCACCCCTCTGCCTAAAGATTTCTAATATCTCAGCAAATGAGATATCCTCAGAGGGGGACCATGGGGACATCATCCAAGTCAGTATCAGATGTGAGAGACTCCTGTGGGGAGTCCAAGTGCTTCCTCTTACAGATTCTCTTCCTGGGAACCTCATCAGTGGGAACTTCTGGTGAGGTCTCGGAAGAGCAGGGGCCACCTAATGGGGCTTCCTGAGGCTCTGGGTCTCTACGCTTAGAAAGGATCTGTGAAGCAGAAGTGGATACAGGCGCTTTTGGGGAGGAGGTAGCCGGACCTGAAGTCATAGATGTCTTAGGGGACATAACTCCTCATGGCTTCGAAGGCACCTCTTCTCCGATGAGAAGGGACCGCTGGATCCGAGGAAACTATTGATCCCCTCGGCACGGGGAGAGTGGGCTCTAAACCCGAAGTAGGAGCTGAGCTCATCCGATCCGAAGTCCCTAGAGGCAAAGTCGGAACCAAGTCAGTCTGGCTATCCCCCCCGGACCTGATCAGAGAGTGTCGGCTCCCAGACTCTTCGATCAGCGCCGAGAACATCCAAGTAAATGGAACCAATGACACTGGAACAAGCGTCGGCTCCAAAGGCTCAACAATCATCAAGTCTGACTCCTCTGGCTCTGAAGGACCGGTATGGCTTGGAGGAGGAAATTAAGTTGATGGCAATACAGTCTTCAGTTCCGAAACCGCTTGGGTCGGAGCCGATAAAAATTGTGCAAATGCCAGTGCCTGTAGCAACTTCTGCACCACAAGATCCACATCCAAATCGGAAAGGCTAATTGAGAACCGAGATGAATGGATGGATGGATGGAGGCACTGATTGAAAGATTGGTGATTTAGGTACCTCAGAAACCGGTTCTAGGACTGAGGACCGGCTCTGAAAAGACAAGATGCTCGGCTCCGAGGGCTGTGGAGCCGACGTAGATGGTTTTCTTGATTTTTTTTTTACTTCCGAAGTAGAAGCCTTAGAAGACTTTGAAGCTTTACTAGACCTGTCCTGGTTACTCAAAGCTTCCTGAAAGGATGGTTTGAGAAGTCCTCTATTAACTTTCTCTTTCTCTCTTGAAAAACCCTGGAAGAGAAGGAATGACAAATGGAGCAGCTTTCCTGAAGGTGCAAGGCTCCCAGACAATATACACAACTGACATGGCTATCTGTAATGGACATTTTATGTCCACATTTTGGACACTTTTTAAAACCTGACTTAGGATGCTTATTCCTATCCTGGTCAGCCATAATGAACTATACAGTATCAAGAGAAAAAAACTACTGTAGTATAACAAAGACACACCCAAAAACTATTTAAATAAGCCCTGAAAAAAACTATGGGCTAAATATGCTGTGACAAAGTGTCACTATTAAACATACACACACACAAACACACACACACACACACACACACACAAACTACTTATATAAACCACTCTAAATAGCTAACATATATCAAAATACTTGTGACAAAACTGTCACTGTTCAAAAGCACACAAACTACTATTTAAACTACACTAAATATAACAGGCCTATAGAAAAAAACAAAGGCCAAAGAGAGCTATATCTAATTATGAAAAGGCACACCAAAGGGTAAGGGAATACACACTATAAAGCTATAAAAGCTAAAAGCTAACTCTAAACGTAGAGAAATAACAATGTTATTTAGATAAATTCTAGAAAAGAAATTTGTACTGGCCCGAGCTATACGAGGAACCTCCGATCTATTGCAGCAACAAACTAGATCTCAGGCTGAAGACCTTGAGCTTTGTAGTAGGCCGACTCAGAGCCGAGGATTAGCTTTGAAGCCATCTGTAAGAATGAATGGTGAGCTAGAACAACTTCACATTCTATTTTTGGAAAACTCCGTATTTACATATGATAATGAAAAATGTGTGTGCATAGTTTCCATTCATAAGCCAAAGTAGTTTATCTTCAGAATGCATCTGCCAGTTAAGTATGTAAGTTTGAAACATGAGCTCAAAATGTGCCTAGTATTGACTCTTGCAATTCATATGGTGTTACAGGTATTGGTAACATTTCTAAGTATGATTTTATATCCTTTTTTATAAGACCTGTTTCTCCAAATACTATTGGAGCTGTCCGGATATCTTTCTTCTACACTGCCCTCATTTCTGCCTGCAAATCCTGGTATTTTATGATTTTGTGTCTCTCTGCATATAAGACACTGTAGTCAATAGGTGTAGCAATTTCTATGATCAATGCTACTTTTGTCTTCTATTTATGGACTACTAAATCTGGTTTTCTCGCATCTATTTTTTGAACTGTTGGTAATGGGTGATCCCATGTGATATAAACTTCATCATTTTCTATAATGTTTTGTGGCTCATTTTTCCATTACTTCTCAGCTACTTCAATATTCTTTTAGTTTGCTTCTAAATAATTGATGTGTCTCTTGCTGCCTTTCTTCTGCAGGGAGCCAATTCCAAACAGATGAGCCTAGCCTAGAGAAAGTTCTTCCTCCTGCTGAAGTCTTAAAAATGAGATCCAATGAAAGTAATACTATCTTCTTGGCTATCTCTAAGGGTTCTATATTAAATCAGAAAATGCTTAAAAAAGCAAACGCTGATTTATTGACTACATGTAAATGAAAGCTCACAATCCCGAACAATCAGAACAGTGATTTTTTCCCCCCCAGGGCAAAAAAAAATCGCTGTTCCACAAAAAATAAATAAAAACTTCAAAACATAAAAGTGGGGGGATTCGCCCCGACCCCCCTGTTGTGGGGGGCTGTGCCCCCCACCCCCCTACTTAAATATACCAACTCCAAGATTGCACTACAGTGACGAAAACGGCAAAGTAATGGAGGCGGCCTAGCACTTTCTTTCCCAGGGAAAGAAATAGCTTACATGCCGTTTCGCTATTCTGCTGTTTCATGCTTTCAAGTTCGATCAAGACGCATTTGAAGGATTGCGTCTTTGATTGTATAATAGGAACCATCTCTAAGTGTCTGCTTAGGTTGCTTGATTTGTAATTCTGTTTTCAAGAGGACAATGTTTGACAGCTAGGCATACCTCTCAACTGACCAGATTTTCAGAGAATGTCCATATTTTTGTCTCATATTTTTGATTTGTCCCTCATAAAATTTGTGGTTTTCTGCCAAATCACTGAAGACTAAAGTTAGTAAATTATGCCATGCATTGAAGTTTCAGACTTCATATCCTTCAGAAAAATGCATGAAAACACAAATCATGTTATTTTAGTAACTCTCTAAGTTTACAAGAGCAATAGTTACAATCTGTCCCCCATTTTTTGGGCTTTTGTTCCCACATTATTTTATGCCTTGTCTAGATTTCTTGCATAAGTGGTCAAAATATATGCAGCTAGGTACAAATGTGGCTCTGTCATTTACAGGTAGCCAATAAACACACAAAAGCACTGTATTGAGGAGTTCAAGACACCGGCCAGCCCAGATGTTATCACAAGCGTTTATTGAAGAATTAATAGTGAAATAAAAAAAGCGTTAAACGCCAACTGAACCAAAGCGTTTTTCGTCTGAAATTCAGACTTCATCAGACATCGGTTATAACAATTAAATAATTGAACAATGAATATATATAGACAAACCCATTCAAATAATCCAATGAAAACCCCCAATTCATGAATAATTTATCAGTATCATGTGGATGGAGCAAAATACATATAGAACCATATTGTGTTAAAATACATAGGAAATAAATGTCCCAATATAAAAATAATGAATATATTAATAAATATTTTATAAATATGTTTGAATGTGTAGTTATGTGATATTAAAAATGTATGAAATGTATAAAACGAAATTCTGAATAGTAACTCTGTTAAAACTATACACCTATATGCAAACAACTGGTACAACACCCCCTCTAGTGGTCCGTCAGAAAAGTACAAATCACACCTGAAAATCCAGAACACTAAAAAATGGAATTTTCTTGGTATAATTCTTTAAAATTGTATATAAAATTCCAAGTACAATAAATAACATAAAATATATCTCATAAAAATGTTCAATTGATGCTGCTCATAAATATAATGTATTGTAAATTAAAAATCGTAATTAGGTAGCCAGTTACACTGTTGTAGAACTTGGCCATGATGAATTCAGGGATCTATAAAAAGAACAAATCTGCATATTTTGTTTACAGTAGCTTGTATTTTACACTTGTCTGAGTTGGAATTTAAGGTTACAAGAGGGAGCCCATATTTGATTTTAGGGATAAGTACATTTTTAACAAAGGCATTATGACCTGTAGGGGTAAGGAGGTGAGAAGTGCTACAGCATAGGTTTAATTGGAATGTTTTGCTAATACTGTCACTATGCTTGCCTAGTGAAAAAGTAGGGTCCAGGGTTATCTCTTGACTGCCATGGGCATAAGTAATAATTAAGTATACTCAAACAGCATGGTGACAACGTATAAAAGGGTGGTATGTATGAAAAATGAAAACTCAATAAAAAAGGCAGCAAAAGTGGCATGCATTCATGATGATAGATAACACTAACGTATTACTCATGCAAAAGTACAAACTGGATTTGGAATGGTAGGCCATCTAGCTGCTCTCATTTCCAATGTGACAAATGACAGGATAATAGAGAAGGATTTTCCCTGTTTTAAAGAATTGTGGAGACCGAGGAAGAAAAAGAATTATTTCCTACTACTTATCCATATTTTGAGCAACAAAGCAACTTGTAATAAAGGATAATTATTAAGAGGTTTGCCAGTTATTGGTGTCCACAACTTTCAGAAACCTATTAATGAGATTAGCCCATAGACATGTGGTATATGACACTTAGGAATGGACAAAACTAAAGCACAGATCCTAACAATGTTTTACCGGCTGACTATAACAAAAGACTTTGAGAACTTCTGTGGTAGATTCCCTGAACGCAAAAAGATAAACCTTCAGCAATGCTTTAAATATCCTTTGATTCCAGTGCCCATTATGGCTGCCAGCATCCAGTTGCTAATGGTGTGATACTGCAGCATTGGCATTAAGAAATTAATGAAGAAACTATTTTATGGTTAGGGCTGAAGCACTTTGTATGTGGTAATGCAGCTGTAGCAAGCTACTTCTTACATTTACAGCAAGTGGCTTGCTACAGTATCAAGCACAAGACCTTACTCAAAGAAAGGAATTTTTTTTTTTGCTTCTCAGCATAGAGTTAAGGGGTGCTAGATCAGGCAAAGCACTAGGCACTAAACAGGCTAACTATGGTACTGAGTTAAAGTTAATGTAATAACACTGGCAACAGTACTGTCATTTTTTTTTTTAATTTAAAGTCAAAACAAAGTGTTAGGGACAGATAACTGTAATAGGAAAGCTGTTTCAAAGCAAAGGTAATTAGTATTATATAAAATGAATTCAGTTCCATGCCTATCCCATCCAGTTAAACTTTTAAGTTATCTAATTAGTTATACATATGTACAATGACAAAATCTTGTCAGTGACTTTATTTTCTATAATTCTGTTACTTCCCTGTGCCCATTACATACACATTTGAATTTCATCACTCTCAGATGCTATGAACTGAAGAGTGATTTCTTCAATGTTTGCGCTATCTTTTCTATAAAAATAACTATATACAACCACTGTTCATCCTCAACACATGCTCTCTTACATGGATAATGTTATTAAGTATGGAAAAAAATGGTTCCTATCAAATTGCTGATACCCAGTGGATGCAAGAATGCTTCTTTAATGTCACTTCAATTTCTCCTTTTTCCAATTACATACTTAATTACACCATTCATGCTAGCATCAAGATCTGCCATCATTTGCTGAATGTTGTAGTTTGTCACTTCTACACATGAAGACAGTCTGCAGAACTGTATACTGTATTCAAAGTGAGAAGTCACTAGAGTCCTGTAGAGTGGTACAATTTCATATATCTTTATGGCTTATTTATTTTCCAACACCCCCAAGCAGTTTCAAGGGCTTTCTTGTTGTCTCAGCAGTCACACAGTGTCTAATATGCCACAAGAAACTTTCTTCTTCCTTTTACTGTAAGAAGACCAAATCCCTAGCAATCATTATGGCAATCCCAACTGCAGACATAAAAGTCAAGTCCTTACGCAAACTTCAATTAGTAATTAAAAAATCTCAATAAATAAAAATATGAGTGCAGTCCACAAACTTGGCAACAAATAAATAACCACTACTATAAAATGTACAAGAAAACCATGTTTATTCAGATACGGACGGTAAGCGCTTTCACTAAATAGCTTCACCAGGCCATAAAACAAACAGGTTACAAAACATTTGAAAAGTATAAAGCAACCAATCAAATTGTTCCAAACTTATCACATCACAGTCTATCTAAGCAAATTACATTGTTTAAAAGACCTTAAGTGGATAAACCTTTTAAAAAACTAATATTGCATATTGCACATAAGTAGTAAAGTCACATAATACGTAGATCCAAATTTAATGACCAGCTAAGAAGCTGGTTTGCTTCCTAACTTGAATGTTAATGTTCTTTCATATCTCCATTGTTTGCATACATCATAAGAATCAAATTTCATTCAAAGACATGAAATATATTCTGATCACATCCAATATGCGAACTTCTATCTACTTCAAATATATGGCAATTTAAGACAGATATATTTAGTGTGTGCATCACTCAAACGGGACTTGTTCAATTCTTTGACACCGTCTGTGTACATACCAATTATCGATGGCCAACTAATTCAAGCAAAAACTGCTCAAAAGGGGTCATATACAACAATTAATATGTGCCGCACATCAAAAATATTCAATACTGTACTGATTGTTAAAAATCAGACGCTTCAACTCGTGTCTTCAACAAGACACTGTGTAATACGCATGAAGCTTGTCCTATCAATACAAGCATTAAAGAGCAAATCTATCTTGCTTTAAAATGATGCATACACGCATCTGTGCTATAGAATTGGAACATAAGAGGCACATGAGCACTTCCATGTATCAATAATTCTTAAAAAGAATAAATAAAAACATAAAACCAAGTTCAAACGAAACTTAATACATCTTCAACCCATCATGGTCGTTTGAAATATTCAAAATAATAAATAGTTGCAAGATCGCATTAATATGCAAACTTATGCCCCTAAGGGGAATGGGCAATACTGTATGCCAACATTATTCCCATGTTTTATTGCGAGTGAAGGAATTAAAAGAAAAACAACACTGTGAACTTAAGTGAAAGATATATATACCTCATCTACCACATGCCTATTGAGAATTTCATCCTATCCACATACATCACAGTGACTGGTCAAATGACCTAGAGTATAATAATATAGCTGGTGATTATTCAGTAAAAAATCTACACTACAACTACCAGGATAACAGCATTATAGAAGGTAAAATGAACAATGGAACTGATGGTAATCCAACAGATATCCATAAATTAAGCCCCTCAAACCAGCCAACAAGCTAACATGCCCACAGTACAGTGGTACACTGCTATTACTCCAATGGAAACATATATAGAATAGTGTGCACAAAACAAACCCTACATGAATTTATATAATATATAATACCTCATATACTAAACAATGATATCAAATAAAAATCAAAGATAACCAATATACACTTATTGGAATATTAATATATTTCTAAAAGGCTATTACACCTATTATCGTATGGCTACAGATAGCCTCCTCTGTTTCAAGATGGGTCTTATGGAGGCCCTGTCATTTAGGCCCTTTCCTCTGTCAGCTCTCAACCTTGGGATCCACCTAACTTCCTTACTTTCTGTGGCATTCCTGATGTCTCCCTCATGTACCGTCAGAGTTATCTCCTCAACAACCATAAACTTAAAATGATGTTCACTGCCTGCTATGTTCACATGCTTGGACAGGGCATTTTTATTAGATTTAATTCTAATGCTGTAAAGGGGATTCAGGAAAGAATGAGGGAACACCTTTACAGCATTAAAATTAAATATAATAAACATGCCCTGTCCAAGCATGTGAACATAGCAGGCAGTGAACATCATTTTAAGTTTATGGTTGTTGAGGAGATAACTCTGATGGTACGTGAGGGAGACATCAGGAATGCCACAGAAAGTAAAGAAGTTAGGTGGATCCTAAGGTTGAGAGCCGACAGAGGAAAAGGCCTCCATAAGACCCATCTGGAAACAGAGGAAGCTATCTATAGCCATACGATAATAGGTGTAATAGTCGTGTATATAGGTTATCTTTGATTTTTATTTAATATCATTGTTTGGTATATGAGGCATTATATATTATATAAATTCATGTAGGGTTTGTTTTGTGCACACTATTCTATATATGTTTCCACTGGAGTAATAGCAGTGTACCGCTGTACTGTGGGCATGTTAGCTTGTTGGTTGGTTTGAGGGGCTTAATTTATGGATACCTGTTGGATTACCATCAGTTCCATTGTTCCTTTTACCCTCTATAATGCTCTTATCCTGGTAGTTGTAGTGTAGCTTTTTTACTGTACAATCACCAGCTATATTATTATACTCTAGGTCATTTGACCAGTCACTGTGATGTATGTGGATAGGATGAAATGCTCAATAGGCATGTGGTAGATAAGGTATATATACCTTTCACTTAAGTTCACAGTGTTGTTTTTCTTTTAATTCCTTCACTCGCAGTAAAACATGGGAATAATGTTGGCATACAGTATTGCCCATTCCCCTTAGGGGCATAAGTTTGCATATTAATGCGATCTTGCAACTATTATTTTGAATATTTCAAACGACCATGATGGGTTGAAGATATATTAGGTTTTGTTTGAACATGGTTTTATGTTTTTATTTATTCATTCTAAGAATTAGTGATATATGGAAGTGCTCTTGCACCTTTATGTTCCAATTCTATATCACAGATGCATGTATGCATCATTTTAAAGGAAGATAGATTTGTTCTTTAATGCTTGGATTAAGAGGAAAAGCTTTGTGCGTATTGAACAGTGTCTTGTTGAAGACAAGTGTTAAAGTGTCTGGTTTTTAACAATCAGTACAGTACTGAATATTTTTGATGTGAGGCACATATTAATTGTTGTATATGACCCCTTTTGAGCAGTTTTTTGCTTGAATTAGTTGGCCATCAATAATTGGTATGTACATAGACGGTGTCAAAGAACTGAACAAGTCCCGTTTGTGAGTGATGCATGCACTAAATATATCTGTCTTAAATTGCCATATGTTTGAAACAGATAGTAGTTGTTCGCATACTGGATGCGATCAGAATGTATTTCATGTCTTTGAATGAAATTTGATTCTTATGATGTATGCGAACAATGGAGACATGAAAGAACCTTAACATTCAATTTAAGAAGCAAACGAGCTTCTTAGTTGGTCATTAAATTTGGATCTACGTATTATGTGACTTTACTACTTATGTGCAATATTAGTTTTTTTACAGGGTTTATCCACTAGGGTTTTTTAAACAATGTAACTTGCTTAGTTAGACTGTGATGCGATAAGTTTGGAACAATTTGATTGGTTGCTTTATACTTTTTAAATGTTTTGTAACCAGTTTGTTTTATGGTGTGATGAAGCTATTTAGTGAAAGCGCTTACCGTACCTGAATAAACATGGTTTTCTTTTACGTTTTATGACAGTGGTTATTTATTTGTTGCCGAGTTTGTGGACTGCACTCATATTTTTATTTATCGTGACTTGTGCTTATTCTGCGGGCAGTTACACATTTAACCTCTCTGGCACAGTGCTTTTAATCTGTGCTGTAATTAAAAAATCTACTTACTTAAGAAAGCCCAATGACGCTGCAACAAAAGGGTCACATCACCCAGGCAACTATCATCTAACTTCTGCTCTCTTAACTCACCCCTACTCTACTTCTAAAGACTTCTTGCATAAAATGTAGATAGTGTAAATATCAGTCCAAAACTGTATAAATGCTATCCTTCCTTTAACACTTTATATATCACACTTGGAACACTGCTGTTTTTTTCAGCCATGTATTATCTTAATTTGTATAAATATTTACTGACAAATGGCTACAAAATAATTCAACACAGAAGGCAAAGGAAAAAAAAAAAAGGAATATGCAATCCATGCTCAAGAGCATGGGTTCAGTCCTTTGTGTACCATCCAGGATTTGACTGTGCACATTAGGATGGCAACTATCCAACCTTGATATCGTTAAGGTCCTCGAAGCAAATGAGTTAGATGAGCCAGTTACAAAAATATGCTCTGCTGTTAAAAGGAGAATGGAAGTGAATATCAAATATAGTCAGAGATTTGCATTTTTAACCAAGTAGAACTGATAAACATACTTCAAGAACAGAGTCAAAAGTCAGGAAAACAGTATGGTTCCTTCAGGTATGGGACATCGGAAGAAATGCTGTGATGGTAAATGTAGAATGGATGAACAGGTGTGCCTGTCTGATAAACCCTCCATGACTTAGTCAAGCCTTTAATGGTGTCAGTTCATTGAGGTGCAGTTATTGGTTATAGTTAGCTATTTAGGAGCACAAACCATGGCAACTGATTAGTGAAGCAACTCATCAGTTGGAAGAGATAATTATGCTAACAAATGTTTACCCATTAGCACTTGGAAAAGACAGCACCTTTAAAAGAGAAACAGAATCTGTCTTACGACTTATTCAAATTTAATGAAAGATAGTATTATCAACAATGCACCAACTTGATGGAAGGAACTGATATCTAACTTGGGCCTATCAGTATGGTGGAAGGTGTGAGAGGCAATGCAAACCACAACCCAATTAGGGGAACTCATGGAAGACAGAGAACAAAAAAAGACATGATGAACATATGCTTCGGGGGCTAATAGGAAAAACTGTGTCTTGATTTAGTAGAATGGACATTAACTAAACAGGAAAATGATGGAATAAATATGGATGAGTTGAATGAGCAATGAAAAAGAAAAGGAAAGTACAGTTGTGTAAGTAAACTTACCATGACCACAGATTTTCAAGGGTTCATATTACGTTATCGAAACTTTAAAAGTTTGAACGTTATATGGTCGACCCCATATGGTCGAACTTTTAAAATTTCAAAAACGACAGAAAAAAATAAAAAACAGAAAAAAACCTACCTAACATTTGTAAGCTGGGGGGCAAGCCTCCCTGCACCCCCCCCACACACCCCCCACTCTTTAAATATACCAACTCCGGGACCGCACTATAGTGCAGTAAAGGGAAATCTTCCCTTTCCACGCTGAACGGAAATCTCTGTTAACACGTTCAAACTTTTAAAAGTTCGAACATATGGGTTCGACCATATAGCGTTTGAACTTTTAAATGTTGGACAACGTAATAGGGAACCGATTTTCAAATGATGACTGCTGCAGTTGATTTAGCTATATGGGGTTCTATTCTGGTAAGACTACAACATTTGGCCAGCTTTCAAAGCTTGTAGGGCATCATTCCTGGAGCCAAACTATTAGTTAGCTCAAGCTGAGCTGATTAAAAATCCGGTTTGGGCTCTAAGCTCTTCAGAGCTTTCCTGCCATCAAAGAAAGTGCTCCAATGCGGGCTTTCAAGGATCGATGGCCAGCTAATGCTATTCCACTGCTAAGCAGATAAGTTTTCTTGGGGCAAAAACCTCCCACTTTTTATGATAGAACACTTACTTTTTCAGTGAAATTTACATACTAAAGTTGGGGAAAAGTGATTTTATTGCCTATTGTGTGATGTTTGTGCACTTTTACAAGTGCAGTGTAGTATTTGCAATCCTCTTTTTGTATGGAGGAACTGGTATTAATTTAATTTTGGGGCTGGTCTAAGTGCTTAAAATGCTTTTTGCTGTATTTTCACATGGAAAAATTACTTTTTTACTACTTACCAGTTTTACTGACTACTGCTGCAAGGCTTCCCCGAGAATCATACACCTCTTTTGGCTTAACCCTGAAAATGATAAGTGACAGGGAAGCAAGTTCCCATCATCTACAAGCAGAGAGGGGCTGGGGAGTGGTGCCTCCTTGTGCTTCTGACAACTTTTTGGAAAAATGGACCACAACATTTAATGGCATTAGTAGATATATGGGCAGAAATAACTTTTTTTCTCTATTTTTTTCTCCAGAACAGGTGACCATCATTGGCTGACCCCAGTGCCTGCATTTATGAGCTATGCCTGCCCCTCCCTGACTTCCCAGACTAACTTTGTATTAGGACTGACAGATGATTAGATCAAGTCATCCTGGGACAGCATCACACTGCTGTGGGAATATTTTTAATTTTTAGGCCCACCCTTGCATGTGCCCAGTAACATCCAAGGTCTAGACTTGCAAAGCATGCCAATGCTGGACCACCTCTCACCTCTCACCTCTGTAAAGGACTGACATCAGCATGACACTCCGCCCCCTTCACACAGCACCCTGCAGTTGCTTCCCCAATCTCCACCAAGGAAAATGAACTGCAATATGTGCCCCAAATGCATGCCTCTCCCTCCTAGGATGGGTAAATTCATCCTTCCCAACTATGGCCTCAGACATCTGAACTCCTAATAGAACCTGGATTGCCTAGACTGTAGTCAGGTCTTTATCCTTCTACACCATAGTGCTGGCTAGAATTTTTTTTGCAAGAAATACAAAAAGATATTGAGGACAACTGATAAAAATACATGGTTATAGTGGGACAAAAATACAGGGAGATAGGACTACACTAAACTTAGCCTCTGAGGATAGAATGTACATGTCAATAACTGCAGCAGCAGCCACTGTGCCTAAAAACATTTTAGTTGTATATGCACTCTGTGGTAGGATACTGGTGACCAGAGTTGGATCTCTTCAGTTTGCGGTAAAGCACTGCTCTTTCAAAGCAGTAAAAGTCATTGCCTATGGTAATGCAAAGTGGGAGCCACTATGTATTCTGCCATCAAAGGGTGTCATAAACTCAAAACAGTATCTTCTTCCAAGGGGCCACAAAGAAACTTCCAAAACTATACAACAATTAATAAAACTGGCTGTCTTGCAGCCAACAATAATCTCCTACAACAAACTAAGATGACCAGTGAGGAAACCTGATGAACTTAGTGAATGACTGCTGACTACAGTGCTTTGAACAAAGTAGTAGTACTAGCAGCAACACCAGTAGTAACAGTAGTACTAGTAGTAGTAGCAGCAGCAGCAGCAGTGATAGTAACAGTAACAGCAGTAGTAGTAGTAACAGTAGTAGTAGTAGCAGCGGTAGTAACAGTAGCAGTAGTAACAGTAGTAGTAGTAGCAGCAGCGGTAGTAACAGTAGCAGTAGTAACAGTAGTAGTAGTAGTAGACCAGCCAAACAGATCAAAATGAGAAAACGGATCTCCACTGCAGTGGCATATAAACTATGTACAGATTAATAACTGTATTTCACAATTTGAGGAACTGCAACCAGATGTTACTCTTCCAATATTGGTTTATGCAACAACTGAGCAAACAAGTTTAAATGCTGTTTGGGTGAAAATTTATAATATCTCCATCCTTGCACTGGGGATAAACTAGTTTGTTAGACTCAGATTAGGTTGTCAAAAATGACAGCATGAAAATTACAATCTATTAAGAAGGGAAAGTCACTAGATGAAATTTGTGTGCATCAAGATACACAAATATTACTGCAAAAAAAAAACAACACTTTTAACAGTATGTTGTTGGAAGGTAAGGGTTGGATGACGAATGTTATGCAAATTGATACTAAAAGTGCTGAAGTGCATTGAGTATACTGACTACACTCCAATATCCAGTTAAGTGCCAGAGTGGCATGGGAGCCAACCTTAACAAATCTTAAGAACCCCCTGCAAAAGTTATTAAGGTTGGGTCCCAGACTAGACAGTAAATTCAGCTGTACTGACAAGCAAATGACAGCAGCAGAACAAAATGGTTGTTTCTGCCTGCTGTCCATAACTTTAGCATGTCCCTAACTTTGTGTAAAAAAAAAAAAAATTAAGAGAGTTGCTAAAATAACAGGATGCATGTTCACTAGCATATTCTAAAAAATGTGAACTCTGAAACTCAAATGTGTCATTATTTAGTGACTCCAAGCCTCAGTGGTTTGCCCAAAAACCACACATTTTGTGAGCTACAGAACAAAACTATGAAGCAATAATCAGGATGTCCTGTAAAAATCTACAGAAAATGAGAGGTATGGAGTTAAGTGTAAATGTAAGGGACTGCGTTTCACTACCTCTCTGACAGAGTTCACAAAGGGTTTTATGACTTTTAAAGAAAGAGAAACACTTGGCAATTTCTTTCCCTTTAATTACTAGTACATAGAGCACATAAAGCGCCATACACTACAAAGAATTACGATCGTCTCACCGATCACAACCCCTTATTATGTGTTCTCAACATGGATGCCAAGATTCACCTCTCAAGCTTCGCTCTTGAGGTGAATTTCTTGGCATCCATGTCTTGAATACATAATAAGTGTGTTATGTTCGGCAAACCTATCATAATCCTCTGTGTTATAGCTGCAGGACCTGATGATACATCTCTTATATTATTTAACAATATCAAACAACTTTTTTACTACCCTCTTTACAGATTACCTGTGTGGCCTTAAAGTTGACATGGATCTTGCCAAGGGATTCATCTCGTGGACACTGTCACAAATCCAAAAGGCAAAATAGCAGATTGTGGGGAAGGAAAAAGGAAGGAAGATGAACAAACTGATTCAGGGATAAATCATTAACCAACTTGGGCATAAAAGAAGAATTGATACGATGAGACACCCTGTCCAAAACCAAAAGAGGAACAACCGGTGTGAAGGCTTGGAGCTCAGAAACACTCTTGGCAGAATAAAGAGCCATCAACAATACAGCCTTCCAAGTACAATGTTATATAGAAGATCAAAAGGTGGGCTCAAAAGGGGACTGAGTCAATTTTTCAAGAAGAAAACTAAGGTCCCAAGAAGGAGGAATTGACTTTCTTGGGGGCCTGATATGATGGACATCTTTTAGGAATTGTTTGACTTCAAAACTAGTAACCAAAGTTGAACTCAAAGGCAGATAGGCAGAAATGGCTGATAAATGAGCTTTAACAGAAGAATATGCCAAACCAGTATTGAGCAATTCACACATACAAGAAGAGACTGTAGGGCCCTTTACAAATAAAGAGTCCTGGTCATGCTTAAGACACCAAACAGAAAATCTCTTCCATTTAGCCACATAGGATTTTCTGGTAGTGGGTTTTCTGGCCACCTGCAAAACTAAAAGTATGTCCTCAGAAAATTGATACCAAAAAGGAATCAAACCCCTATTATCCAAAGTGTCAGCTGAATTGTGGACAAGTGAGGGTGAATGGCAGACACTGTTCTGTGTGAGAAGATCCATCCTGTGGTGTAATTTGTGATTATTGCCCTTAGCCAGGAGAAAGAGAAGGCAGAACCAGTGCTGTCTGGCCCAAAAGGGAGTCATCAGTAAGACATTGGGTGTGTCCCACATGATCTTGTGAAGGACTCTGGGAAGTAAAGAAAGAGGAGGACAGGAATATAGGAACATCCCCTTTCAAGAAAAAGGCATGGCATCCACTTTCCAAGACAGTGAGTTTGGACCTCTGGAACAGAACTCAGGAAGTTATCTGTTCAGAGGGGAGGTAAAAAGCTCTACTTGAGAGTACCAGTACCCCACAACGTACAATGTCCAGAAACAAGTCTCTGTGAAGCATCCATTTGTGAGGATGCGTCCTGGAACTGCTCAGAGAGTCTGCCACTAGACTGTACTCTGAAGGGATGTAAATCACCTGAAGAACAAAAGTGATGGTAGGCTACAAAGTCTCAAGCATGAAAAGCCAGCCTGCAAGAAGGTAAGACTTTGAGCCCCACTGCTTGTTGATGTACCACATGACTGTGGCATTGTCTGTAAAAACCTTCAGAGCACTTGGAACCCAAAGGGAGTAAAAGGTCTGAACAGCTAGGATTACAGCTCTCACCTCTTTGATAATAATGTGATCTTGTTGATGACACTAAAGACCCTGGACTTTCAGATTGTTGGGGTAAGACAGCCAACCTTGATTGGAAGCATCTGTATACAGCTCTTGACAAGAAAGAAGGAGCTGAAAAAGCAGACCTGAATTTAGGAAGATCTGCTGAACTCACCAGTGGAGTTTGAATTTGAGACAGGGTCAAAGTGAGACTGGAAACTCCAGCGGATGGAGAGAGGATGAATAGGAATATGCAAGAAAAGCATCCTTCAAATCCAAGGGGTTTAGCAAAGACTGGGGAAGAATAAGAGGGAAAAAGGTCTGAAAAGATAACATTCAGAAGGAAGGAACATTTAGAAAGGTTCTGATAGAAAAGTAGTCTAGAACCGGCAGCAGATTCTTAATGAGCTCTTTTCTTAAGAGTTGTCTAGACTTCAGGGTGAGCAAGTTCTGCATGGTAGCCCAGGTCAATAACTTCAGACGTTGGTTTTCCAGATAAATATAAAAGGAAGACAAATGGCTTTAGAATGTCTTAAGGACAAAAGCCTAACAGATATCTCACTGAGAACAAACAGTCAAACTTAACATCTAAACAAAAAGGCACTTCTCATGTCTATCTTTATGGAGAATTGCCTCCCACACACTCACATTTCCCCTTCCTGAATGACATGAAAACAAAATATAAGGAGAAAAAAGGAAAGGAAGGGACCCCAAAGTGGCACTTATCTGTGACAGGCTCAATAGAAGAAACAGCTTGGTGGATGGCATACAGCCCGAGTTCAGTAGCTGCATTCAGGTTTGCGGCAAAAAAGTTCAGAGGATTAGGCATCTGTATATGGCACATTTACACCTTGCACATAGGACATGTGTCTGGTGTACAACACCTGGAATGTGTAAAGGCTTTGGTTTACTGGCTAGGTGTTATGCAAACCTCAGCAGGATATCCCAAGTATAAAGAATACTGCAACAGTGGTAAGGAAGGACATATTAATGTTACATATTGTTGGTACACTTTGTTCTCTAAGGCAGGCAAGTGGTATAACCTCTTGCTGCATTCATTATTAATGTTGTTGCTTTTAACTATTACATTCTGTATCGTCTAATGATATATGTATCTTAAAGTCTGGATGTTATTTAACACATACTAGAAATGTCTCCTTGTTACACACCACACATCATGACTTGGATGAATCAATAGATGGGGTGTAGCTGGCAGCTCTTATTTACGCAATTCAACAATGCAGAAAGCATTTATTTAGCTTACTTTTTGCTACAACATAAGTGTGTGCGTGTGTGTGTGTGTGTGTGTGTGTGTGTGTGTGTGTGTGTGTGTGTGTATATATGTATATATCTATATATATAGTTTCTAACAAAATCCTCACATCTAACATAAGTTTGCCATAAGAATCAGAACTATAATCATATTAGCATTATGTGCAAGCCACTTTTTATGAGTAGTATGGACTGGAAAATATAGAAAGTCACATATAAGATTTTTCATAACACCCTACAAATTTAGGCATGTTACAGTGTCTGTCAGCCAAAATATGAACTCTGACCTCCCAGATTAAACAAAAATGCCACATGTTAACTGTGTGGGGAATTTGTCCTTGAATGTTAGTACAGCTAGAAGAACCATTTGTCTGTTCTCTGGGTGTGTTGCAGTGTCTAAAAGTTAAGAAAACTGACCTCCTAGATAAAATACCTATTTTTTTTTTAGCTGCAAACAAGTTTTTTTTTCATTAAACAAAAATGTCATATCTTAGCTGTTTAGGGAATTTGTCCTTGAATGTTATTATAGCTAGAACCGTCTGGTCTCTGGGTATGTTTTAGTATTTTGCTGAGAAGGATGAAAGCAGAAGTTCTAAAGTAGATACACAAAACACCATTTCAAAAACAAATTTATATGTAAAATTTCAATTTAGTCTTAACCAGTTTGTTTTCTATATTAGAATAGACTTATTATTTTTTTCTAGAATTCTGTAAACTTATAAGGATGCTATAAGGTACAAGAAGTAAACAGTTCATGATAAAGCCTCTTCTAATATCAGTAAACACCTAAAGTATTCCTTTTCAACTGCTTACTCTGACCTTAAAAGGGCTTATGGGGTATCTCCATATTTTGTTAACTGCTGAGTTTTCAGTTGATAATAAAGTTTTTTGCCAAATTGTTAACTTAGCAGGTTGGCATTCACAAGCAGTAGAGTAACTAGGGCACAAAGTGTTGGGGGGAGGGTGTGACTAGTCAATCTGGATCTTCTGTTAATGCAATAACAACTTTTAAAAGCCGGTTTTGCATATGAAGTCAAGCCTGAGCACTGTAGCCCTCCATGTGTTGTCTTAACTGTAGCAACTGCTTGTTACAGTTTAAAAAAAAAATCATTTTTGTTTAAACTAAAACCTGAGTGCTGTAGTGCACTCTGCAGGCAGGGTATAAACTGAAAACTTTTGCAGCAAGCAGTTTTTTACACTTTAAATTTTTTTTTTTAATTTTAACTAAAACATGAGCACCACAGCCTCCATGCAGGCATGGTTTAAACTGTAACATATGTTTGCTAAATTTGTAACAAGCAGTTTGCTACAGTTTAAAAAGATTTTTTTTAAATACGATATGACTGCCACAGCACTTCATGCAGGCATTGTACAAATTACAGCAACTGTTTGCTACATTTGTAGCAAACAGATTGCTGCAGTTTAAAAAAAAAATTGGTTGAAAAATGGTAGGGGGCAGGGCACAGAAACAGGACCTAAATGGCTGGGGTAGGAGGGAGGGGAGGCGTATTGCGCATCATCTGGCTAAATGGTAGGTGTGCCAGTAGAAGGAAAGTGCATTTTTTTATTTGCTCTTCAATGGAAGAGCTGGGAGGGTCTAGCTCTAAATGTGACAAGCCGATTGCTTATAATGTAGATATAGGCTTATTACAGTAAAGTGCTTTTTTTCACTTGAAGAGAGAGGGGTGAGGCACAGGGCATGGTTGAACCAGCTATGCTTCTGTTCACAAGTATGCAATGCACTGCATTTAGATTTGTCCCCCAAAGTGACGTACACATCTCCTGTCAGCATGTTTAGTATTCTTGCCTAATGCAGGAGAGCCTTTGACTTCAATGTTTAAAATCATTTTTAAAATGTATTTTTCTTAACAATTGGCTAGAAACCAATTTTTACTTTTACAATAAAAAAAAGTATTAGCATGCACAAGGATGTTGCTGTCAATGCACATTTTGTTAAAACTCAGTGCTTTTGAATAGTGTAAAGTCAACTGATTTTTCAAAAACGTGTAACTCTATCAGACTAACCTACTATTGTATCATGCTACAGGAAAACACATTTTTTATTTCTAAGTATATCACAACTTCCACCATACATCTCTCTCTGATTGTGACTATACTCTATGCACCGAACACTTACTTCCCATACAGTTTCCATGTTTAATGATCAACTAAATGAGGAAACACTGACTTACCCAGCATGCAAAAAGTAGCAGGGAGAATCTGTTACAAGACATTAATTTAATAAAGTCACAGAAAACAAAAAATGGCAAAAATACAAGTTCTAGTTCTTTTAATGCCTACTGGTGTAAGAACATGAATGATTCTCATATACACACAAACAGACTCAACAAAATATCATACTCCAGCTTAGTCCACAACTCTTTATTAGCATTACATCCACCCAGAGGGCAGAACTACATTGAAGGATGGAATGTACAAACAAAGCAGAGTGGCTCATGCACAGCAGCCTGATTTTCCTTCCTCAGAACAGGATACCATTCACGTAGATCACTCCTTAGCAAACATTAGACGCACCCCAAATATTAGTCTCACTATACAGGCCTCTTGCAAATATGTTAAAAAGACTGCTAAAACTCCTGACTGTCTTCCTGAGTGCAGATGGCTAGAATTAACTTTCTAGGAGATGTGTTTGTTGCTACAAACATCAAATAATCATCAAGGTGCAGAGGTATTATTGCCAGCATTTACCGTTAATGAACCGGCCTTGTGTGGCCTCTGCTCTTCTCTTTATGAAACTCACTTTGCTAAAAGTTTTCTTAAAATAAGCTTACTAGTGACTTGACAGTCTACACAGAGCAGTACACAGCACGGAAAAAAGCAGCGGGCTGGGAGATTCCAGATATGCCTCATTCTTTCATTTTTCATTTTATTATCATTAAAGCTACTTGAATGTATGTTGACTGGGATCACTACAACACTTTTATTTTTGTTTCTTCTGATATGCTGCAACTTTATTTACCGATTTCATTGTCACCACATTCTTCCCACTAAAGCCGTACTACACATAATGTAAGCTCTTCAGTTATTTTAGTTTTATTTGTCAAAAAAATCGCTTGAAAAGGCAATAAAGTACCACATGTTTGTTTCATCATTAATCCCCTGCATTCATTAATCAGTCTTATCACAATTTAACAGTGTGCACCTGAGTATGCAACTTCTATCTCGACAGACTGCCTTTCAAAAGCTCAAAGGGTAAGTCAATAGATTAATAAAATCTGTCATGGTGTCCTTGTAACAGCAAGAGCAGGTAGCAGGATTCTATAGAGAACAGCACTGGGCTAAGAATGTGGCCATGGTCAAACATTTGTCAGCCTTTGTAGGAGATGACAGGCATTTGAATAGGTAAGTGAATGCATTGCAGCAGTCGGTAAGCAACATGATAGAAGCTGAAGCGATGTTGTACCTCTTTGATAAATGTTGGACCATTTTAAAATGACAGATCTAAATTACCTAACATATTAAAGGATGTGAACCTAATATTGTCTGTTTGATTAGTAATGGGAATTCCTGCTTGCTAAAAGAATGATGGAAATTGATTTTCCCCCACAACAGGATGTGATCTAACATCCTTTTACCTCTCTATTAAGTCAGTATGTGTGAATAAAGTCTGGACTGTTGTACTCTGTCAGATAGGTAATTACTCTTTAACCCTTCAACCAGTTCACAGATTTCATTTCTCTTCTGTAGCAGGCAGTCTGCAATAGCAATAGATTGCACTGTTTCTTTTACCTAAAGCAAATAAACTGCAATATGTTGAGAAATGCCTGACTCTGCTTTGAAAGTTAGATAAATTCTCAGTTTTTATGCACCAGTGGACTTCTTCACATTTTATTTTTTTTTTATTTTATTATTTAATTTGTTGGCTAGGGTAGACTGTATTAGGTATATAGCATATAAGCAAATGTTACAATGTTTAAAAAATGTTTAACATGGTACACAAACAGGTAAACATGTAGAAATAAATGGATGCAGAATGAACTGCGTAGCATTAGATGCACAGTAAACTGTGGTATAAAGGAACTGCATACAAGTCATTTGAAAGACAAATACCGAGGAAGTTAGTACAGCAGTTTTGTTTCAACGCTGTCCCTGTTTTGGCCATCCTGTTATTAGCTCTCTCTCATCAAAAATTAACGTCAGCATTATTATGTTCTTAACAAGTAATATTGATTGCTAGCAACAGGATCTGATGTTAGTATGAGCTTATATCCAGTGATTTATTAGCAGCATTACAAAAATTCATATGTGGAAGTAGCTGAGATGTTATCAAAGAAAGATGTCTCCATACTATGACCGTGTGGCTAGAAATGAAGTGATGGATCTCAGATACCAAAATGTTGACTAAGAAGGAGAGAATTAATCATCCAAAGAATGACTCCTCCTCTCTCCACTGTTGGTATTTTATGTGTCTATGGGGTGGAAGGGTAGGACAGTAGTCTAGTTTTTGGCAATGACTGTAAAGTGATGGAGCTGCAGGACACAAATGTTACTGGTTTCTCATGAACAGGCTAGGAAGGTAACAGAAGGATGTGTGATGCCAGCATATAAGACAGCACATAACACAATCAGTTTCTCTGTACTAGCCAATCAAAAATGGAGGTAAATGGTGGGGCTCCCTCAGAGAGCCTGGATCCCTGTTACTGCCCACTATCATGAATGGAGCTAGGTGCTATATCTAAATATAAAATAAAATACTCTCAAATGGAAGGAGGTACCTACATGCCAAGGCAAGGGCATGCCCAGCAATAACAGGCTGGATACTGATATGTATAGTGACCAGTGTAGTAATAACTGAACTTGGAGAGGGATGAGAAAATTTAAATGAAAAAAAATTATTTTAACACTGTAAGTCTATTTATAAAGTAGCCTTTCCATATACCACCACACCCCCTCACATACATATACAAACACAAATAAAACATATAGAGATGTTTTTTTCTTTCTTTACTTGAAAGAAATATTGCAAAAACAATGATTTTGCTCAGGAAACACACAATTAAAACAAAACAAAAAATGTGACAAGTTACAATACCAGTAAAACAGAAATATATAATAATTCAGTTAAGCACTTTCATCCTCTATTCAGGACTTCAACAAAACACCATCAATACAAAATTCCACCCCTTAAGTACCTTGATAAATATCACATGACTAAACTATTAATTTCCCTCCAAGTCAGTAATTACTTAATTAGTAAAATTACAACAATAAATCAGGCACAACTTTTAATACAGGGATGCCAAAAAAAGTGGCCCCAGCACTGAGCCCTGAGGCACCCCATTAGTAACCACCCTTTTTCTGGAGGACAACTCCCCAATTCTTACTTGTTAGGCCTTGTCTTTAAGCCAGCTAGCTATCCAGTGGGTGACGTAGGAGTATATACATAGTTTAGGGAGCTTTTCTACAATCCCAAGTGGGGTATTGTGCTAAATGCCTTGGCCAGATCAAGGCAGGCAGCATGCACCATTTTGCCCTTGTCCATTGCTTTGCACTTGACAAACCTGAACTGATTTGGGTCCAGTGCTTGTATGTTACCTGTGTTGTCATGTTGCCATTTAGGCTATCCATGATTATTTTTTCCATAGTTTTGTATATCAGGTTTATGAGTTAGTAATTCACCAGGTCAGTAGACAGTCCACCCTTGTGCAGCAGGATAACCACTGCATTCCTCCATTCATTTGGCATGAGGCCTGTTTGGAGGCTGCAGTTAAACAGTGTTTCTAGGGGTCCCAATCATTTATTTTTCATGCTATTAAGAAGGCATCATGGGATATTATTGGGACTCATTGACACAGTGCTCTTGGCCTTGCAAAGCGCCTTCAGAACCTGCTCTATAGTGATAGTTGGGGGAGTTATGGAGGTGGACATTTCCTGAGGGGCATCTGGTGTGGAGAAGGGGGTAAAATTGGAGCTAAGTTTGTCAGCTAGGAGATTTGTTATATATTCCAGCTCTATATAGGTGTCACCATTACTTGTAAATGGTGACAGCTATATGGAATCAAAATATATAGGTGTTACTATTAACTGTAAATGGTGATGCCTATATATTCCGGCTCCATACAGGTGTCACCATTTACCATTAATTTAGTGCATTGCTGTGTATTGCCTTTGAGATTATGGACATAGCTGAAGAAAGGTTGTGATTGTCCTTGGCCTGGGATATGAATTTTACATCAAATTTGGCTTTGGAGGACTTTATTATGCCCCCTGAGTTGCTTGTTTAGATTGATGAGGGATTTTTTTTAACTTGCTGGGCACTGCACCTCCTAATTTTCATCATGAATTTCCCCTTTTCGTTATACAACCTACTGAAGATGGGATTCCAACAGGGTTGTGTTTTTTTTTTTTTTGAGTCAATACTTTGCTTAATCTGGGTAGGTTAATCTGTTAATATGATTATAGAGGGTTTCTTTGAAGTATTCCGCATAGGCAGTGGTGTTATCAGGTATTGGGGAGGCCTGAAATTTTGCCAGGGTGTCAGTAGTAGGACATTTGCCTTAGAATGATTTCTAAAAGTTTCATGGTTCCATGTCCCTGGATTTACTTTTACTTCAAAGGACACAGTTTTATGGTCTAACCGGACCAGTGAGGACATTTCACTAGGGAGGGTGCAACATTCCAGCTTGTTTATTAGGACCAGGCAAGGATGTTTGAGGCCCTAGTAGATGTACAGACTAACTGATCCAAGGTATTTGCATTTACAAAGTCAAGGTATCTTTGGGCCTGCATGCCAGGGGTTCTGTATGACTCCCATTTTATATCAGGATAGTTAAAATCACCCATGAGTATGGTGTTATGTTAAACTGAGACTCTCTCTAGTACATTTAAGTATATATTATGGTTTTCATGGGTCAAGGAGGGGGATCAATAGTGTGCACAAATATGGTATGGGACTTTGTATAAGGTAATTTGAACACGACCAGCCCTGAAGTGTGTTTGTTTTTAATACAGATATCTCAACCTTTTGTTCCTTCCTGTGCAATAGTTGGTCTAAATTTGTGGAAGGCATTGTAGCCCTACCCTGCCAGTGTTCTCGCTCAGGCTTTAAACCATGCCTCAGTAACTGCACAGATGTCTACATTTCTGTCTACATTACACAAGATAAGGAGAGCTTGCAGGGAGTGGAGGTTCTTGCTTAGATTCCTGTCAATGAGCAGTAACAACTTCAGATTTTTCTGAGCTGGCTTAGCTATGTCAGTAGGTTTATCAGTTTGTCAATGCCTAAATACAGCAGTATGGAGGTGGACAATGTTTTAGCCAATATTCAAAATCCCAGAAGGGACAGGTGCAGACCATCCCTGGCAAAGCAGCATGGTCTGTCTACCATTTCCTTCCCGGCTGTCTCATACTGTACCTCCTTCAGATGACACCATACTCTGAGCCAATTGTTAAAATGAATTATTTTCCGTTCATATTTATAGCATCATCCTAGGAAAAGGCAAAACGCTACTCACTGCTAGGCTCACACCAGCCTGGAACACAGTCTGAGAGCTCTATCATCTCTCTCTTCATGTACTCCAGGGAGGTATATCTCAGGTTGTTTACTCCCACATGGACTATTACTGATTCATACTTGTACTTGTAATCCAATGACCTAAGTGCACATGTGGTCTGACGGATCCTTTCCCTGACAGACAGTTGACTGTGACTCTCTCATTGGTAGCACCAAGACCCTTGGGCAGGGATGGTAGAGGTCTTTTTTTGTATATCTGGCTCAGGCTGGGTGCATCCTCACTAGAGTGACACTCATTACCCTACAGTAAAATCAGATCACAACTGGGGTCGTGCCTGCCTATGCATGATAACAAGATAACTGATTTTTCATCACATGCAAGTCAAAAGACCCTGATTTCTATTGCCCCCAGCATTGCTGTTTAATGCCCAGATACACAACAAGCCCAGCACTGTTTCAGACCATCTGCAGAAAGCTAACTTGACATTTACTTAGGCAATATAAATGCATTAGACTTAGTTTAATTTGTTCCACCAGGAATTTCTATCATATACTGCTTAGGAAGGACAATAACAGAATGGGTTTGCCATATGCTTCAGGATTTCAACTGTATCAGACAAGCAACAGATGGATGACTAGCTCTTCTGAACATGTACTTGGGGCAGGACTCTCCTTATACACCATCCATCTAGCTGTGTGGGAACACTTCTGCAATACTTTCCAGGCTTTCTCTAAAGTTCAAGGGTTGCTAAAGGAGACAGATGAGACTCATAAGCATGGATGAATGTATCCCATTTAAACTGTTTATCCTTAAGAGACTTCAATATCTGGGATGATAGTGGGTCTACTGAGTTCACCACTGACATTTCTTGAGTTTATGGAAAATTCTGGCTTTGCTCAGAAAATATCCTCTACCACTTATATTAGAAGCCATTCTCTAGACTTGGTGTTTGAAATGGATAAAATGACAGCTGACCTGCTGGTGAAGCATAAGTATTTCTCTGACTGCTACCTCACTTATTACAGCATAGGACTCACCCAGTTATGTCACTCAGAAATGAAGTGGATTCAATATAGCAGCGGTCCCCAACCACCGGGTCGTGGAGCACTTGGTACCGGGCCCGGCCCAGAAAGTAAGTGAATGCCTGTATGAGTGTGTTTATGTATCTGTCTGCATGTGTGAGTGAATGCGTGCATGAAAGCAAAAGACTTGTGTGTGTGGTATGGACGATAGGTACACAAACCTCATTGCTGCTGCCAGCGATCACTCTCGCTCTACACAGACACACACACACACACACACACACACACACACACACACACACACACACACACACACACACACACACACACACACCATACCTCTAAGTAGTGCAAAAAATCTGGACAAAGCCTAACAGAATGGGGGGACAAATAGGGACAGATTTTAAACATTGCTCTTATAACCATAGAAAGTTGCTAGACTAACAGGATTTGTCTTATTCTGCATTTTCTGAAGGATATGAGGTCTGAAATACAAATGTATATTATTATTTAGTGACTTCAGTTCTCAGATCATCCCAGTGATTTGCCAGAAAGTCACAAAAGTTATGAGGAACAGACCAAAACTCAGAGGGAAAAATCTGGACATTCTGCAAAAATCTGTACAGTTGAGAGGTATGAATACCTCTCAGCCTCTTACTTAGATCAAGAAATCTGGACAAAGCCAAAAATAATGGGGGGACAAAGGCCCAAAATAGAGATCCTTTTAAGTAATGCTCTTACAAACTTCACAAGTTGACAGAAATACAGGTTGTGCATTAACATTAATTTTCTGATGGGTATGAAGTATGAAACGCAACTGTCTTGTCATTTTCTGACTTCAGCCTCAATGATCTGCCAGCAATTTGCCAGAAAACAACAATTTTATGAGAAAAAGACCAAAAATATGAGGCAAAAATCTGGACATTCTGTGAAAATCTGTACAGTTGAGAGGTATGCTGGACAGAGCCAAATAATAGGGACAGATTTTCTTGCTCTTATAAACATAAAATCAGTAAGGTTACCATTATGTTTACTTACCTCGCAACCATAGTAGATCAGTGTTATGCTGTTAAGCAGAATGTAGACCTTTTTTTAGTAATTATTGCCAACTGTCTTTTTATTGTACTTTGGAGCTTTTCTCCCCAGGTCTGGCCTCCTCTTTAAACAAATGTCAAATAAATAAATATCTACTTTATTATGCACGCCGCGAGATGGCCGGTCCATGGAAAATTGTCTTACATTGATACCGATCCTTGGTGCAAAAAAGGTTGGAGACCACTGCAATATAGGAATTTGTGGAATAACTGTATTCGTAAAAGTCTGACTTGGCAAAAACACATTTTCAGTCGAGGCCTGGGCTGAAAAGCCCCACAGTTAAATAATATATTACATAAAAATATTTTTACAAGTGCAGTATACTTTACACGAACAGTATACATGTACTGAAAACCGTAAAATAAATGTACGTGCACTGTGTAAGCATCATTAGAGAATGAAATGCAAAGAGAAACAGTGGATACACCTTTTCAGTTTATTGAAGTAAAGAAATAGAACAAATAGTTTTTCTTAGATGGTACAGATAGTAATGATTTGATTTAACATTAATAATGAAAGAAAGGTAATTTGATGAAATGATAAGAAAGACATGCAGACAGGGCCACTTAATGGACAGCGGAGACGGCAATAAAGAGTTAAAGAGATTTTATAAGATAAGATAGAGTAGATGGGTTCGAAAATAGTGGGTTGTTAGGATTGCTGGTTAAGAGAGTTCTGGGGAGAAGACTTAGCCAGGTGAGCAGGAAGAGCAGAGCCAGCTTTGATTTAGGTGCTGTTTAAGCAAGGTTTTGAATCTGTTAACCTTATCCATCTGTTTTGAGTACATAATGATTTTGTTTAGGACTAAACACATAGTGGGAGTAGAGAGTCCCCCCCCCCCCCACAATGTTGACTGATTTGCTAAGGTATAGTAGGAGTTTGCTGCTACAGTGTAGGACTCTAGTGGGAGGATAGTGAAGTAATGTTGGACATTTATTTGGAGAATATACAAGGTTGTGGGTGGTGATTAGCTGTGTGTAGATACGCTGGTGCGGGAACTGTAACTGTGATTTACTCACATATTTCCTACAGAACAGCAGTACCAATGGTGAGACTTAAATTATAGTGGCTAGAGGGTTCTTGACCATCTTGTCACAATTAGAGTTACTGGTTATGTACCTCATGTTTGATGAACTGCCACTATGCTACCATTACATAAAAGAAGCCCCACTACAGATCTAGGTAATTACAAACCCTTGTGTATTACTAGTATCATTTGTGATTAGATGAACTTGTACATGAAGGTATAAGGAAACCTTAAATCCTTTGATTCAAGTTAATCTGAGTGTGTCAAAGACATATCCTTCTGACTGTGTCAAAGACATATCCTATCTACTCAATCTCAGTGATTTTTTCAGTATGGTCAATAAAGCCATAAACATCCACTCTTGTCCATAGCGCTTACATGGACTTGACTAAAGGTGGGTTAACTCCACTTCTTCTATGTTTTTTAGTTAGCACTTTTCCATGTATTCCAAGTTGGTTAATGAGTGTGTGTATGCTTTTCCTTCAAAATGATTATTCTCTGTACACCAGCCAGAAGAGAAGCAATTTTATCCCAGCAATCAGGAAATGTCGTACCATGGACTTGAATCAGGATCAAGTGCTGGGAGATGGAGATTACCAGATTATAAAGGAAAAATTATATTGTGAAATATGGCCTTGCAAATACAAGTGGATGAGAAAAGACAGGACTTTATTTGTTAAACTTGTGGGAGGATTGCAAAGCATATACCGCACATGTTTTTGATAATCAATACTGACCAATTTCATGCTCAGATCAGTTGAAATACAAAACATTTCACACAAAAGAAAAAAAAACAGAAATGTAAGCAACAACAGGGTAGTTCAGACTAATTACACAGAAAAAAGACTGTGTATACACTGTAGTGGACAAGCATAGTGAAATGTACAATCAAGCAAAATGTAACACGTAATATATATATTAGTTTCTAAGATGACCGCATGGGCCGCATAACTAGTTAGTATGGCGGAGTCTCATTCATTATCAGAATTAACCAGACAAATGGCTCCACCAGTTAAGAATTGCCATGCATCACCTCCCACAGAATTGAGAAAGAGCTATTAATCTCTCAATCCTTTCAGTGTCTGGACTGGGTGAGGTTTCCCCGTGTTGTTTTCCTATGTCAGTACTGGAAAAAAGATAACTGTTACTAAATAAAACAAATTTGTTCTTATTAGTATTTGTATAAATTATTTCATCATATAAACTGCACATTATATTGTAAAGCATTTTTGTATAGTGTTCAGTCAGAGGTATTTTAAATGTGTATATGTTGGGGGGAGTCAGTGACTGTTACATGTGTTAAAAATATTAAGTAAACAAGTAGCTGTTTTCAGTTCTGCTGCTGGAGTGTATATTATATAGAACTACGATGATAATTTCCCTATTTTTTTACTAGGGTTGGTGCCTAGATTAGCATCACTAGTTTACGCTATTAACAAGCTTTTTTGTAAGCAAATAAGCTTGAAAAATAAGATAAAATGACGAAAGCCTTAAAAATGCTAACCTTGCATCTGCAAACATATTGGCATTTTTGTTACATTAGCCAATATTCTCAGTAAGAAACAAAGTCTGCAGTTGAAGGCAGTTAGCAGGGAGAATTCTGTACACTTTGCTCTGAGTGAAACTTGCAAAGATTCCTTTATGTGTTTGCAAGTTGTTAGCTTTTTTCATTGCCAACTACTTTTAATGAAGACAAGCTGTTTGCAGGTGCAAAAAAGAAGTTATATACTCACCGTAACATTCCATCCATGTTGTCCATTCTCATTCTTCCTCAACAGTTGGGTTTGGATCCAAATCAGCCATTACTACAGCTTGTGGTAACCATAAAGCTCTCGAACTTCTCTCTTACCCATAACGCACCAAACCCTAACATACCTCAGATCTTGTTTGCAAGATTAGAATAAGTAAGGACATATAATAAATTTCTGGTTTTACAAAGCCCTTATCTGGAGCTCAACGGAAGGACCAAAGGTGTCTTTATAAACTCTTGTTCTTCCAGAAATCATTTATTAAATGGCTGGGGGTTGGTGGGAAGGGAGTTGAGGAAAAAATGAAAATGGACAACACAGATGGAACATTATGGTGAGTACATAACTTCTTTATCTGATGTTGTCAATTTTCATTCATTCCTCAACATTTGGGACAGAGTCCCCAGGTACCTAAAATTCCATGTTGACTTTAAGGAAGGATATTCCAAGTCTGCTCTTCCCCTCAAGACCAGATCTATTTTGTAATGAGTAATAAAGGTATGAGGATTGGCCCAAGTTGCAGCTGCACATATGTCATCCATAGATTGCCAAGATAAAAACACTGACGAAGTTGCCATGGATCTAGTTGAGTGGGCTCTTAAAGGTTATGGTAATGACATACCCAATTTATTGTAAACAAAAGATATACAGTCAGTAAGCCATCTTGCCAAAGTTACTTTTGTAACTGATTTACCTAATTTGGAATCCGCAAAGGAGACAAATAGTTGATCAGATTTTATAACTTCTTTTGTTCTGTGTATGTAGAAACCTGTCTATGAACATCTAACAAGTGTAACATGTATTCTCCTTTGTTTTCAAATTCTGGAAAGAAGATGGGCAGATTAATGGATTAGTTGATGTTGGATTCTGACACCACCTTAGGAAGGAATGAAGGCTTGGTTCGTAATGTTTCTTTATCCCTATGAAAAATCATGTAGGGAGGGTTAGAGGACAATGCTTGAAGATCAGAAATTCTTCTATCAGAGGTAATGGCCACTAGAAAGATAGTTTTCCAGGTCAGAAATTTAAGATCACATTTTGCAGCTGGTTGAAAGGGGGAATGAATTAAAGCCTGCAGTACTAAATTCAAGTCCCATAGTGGAGTAGGGTTTTTTATAAGGTGGTCTAACAGAAGAGTGCCCCTCAAAAAGGCCTTACAAAGCTTAAATGAAGCCAGGGAAGAATTCTCAAATCCAATATAGAAGTTAGAGATTGCTATCAACTGAACTCTAATGGTTGAAGAGCTAGCTACCTTGTTGAAAATTGTTTTCAAAAATGCAAGGGCACTTTGTACATGGGCTTAAAAAGGGTCAATATGTTTCTGATGCACCCAAAAAACAAACATATTCCATTTTCTTCTATAAAGTTTACTCATATAAGTTTTATGGGAAGATAAAAGTAAATGAAAACAGAGGAAGACAGCATAGGTTGTCTGGCTACTAAAGAAAGTGGAGAAACCTTGGTGTCAGCTTTAGGTTTGAGATATCCAGATGAATCATGCCCATTGGGTGAGACAGGAGGTCTGGGATGGGATCCAGAATCCAAGGTGGGTAAACAAGATGAGGGCAAAGAAGGGGGAACCAAATCTGTTGAGGCCAGTAAGGTGCAATGAGGACAACTCTGCTTTTCAACCTGACAGCTTTATGCAGAAAGTTGGGGATTAAGGGAGTCAGGGGATAAGCACAGAGGGGACCAGGGGGCTAATTGTGAAGCAGAGCACTCCTTCGTGATTCCCCTGGTGAGGGGATTTGGGCAAAGAAGCTACTGTATTTGTTGTTTAGGGGAGAGCAAAAAGATCGCAGCATGGCTGGCCCCCTTAATGAAAAATCATTTCTATCACATTCTTATTAAGAGTCCACTAGTGAGGTAGTAGAGTGAATCTGCTCAGCTTGTCTGCTATCATGTTGGACTTCTCTGGGATGTGCTTTGCTATCACAAAGTGATTGGAAGAGATCACCCACTGCCAAACTCTGAGGGCTTCTCAGCACAAGAGTAAGACCTGGTTCCTCCTTGTTTGTTTATGTGTCAGACTACTGATACATTGTTGGTCTAAATCACAATTGTTCCTGTAGGAAGAGAGTCTTGGAATACTTGCAATGCTAAGAGCACCGCTCTCATTTCTAGGACGTTGATATGCATGTTGGCCTCTTTGGGGGACCAAATGCCTTGAACTGTTTTCCCCAGGAAGTGCCTTCCCAACCCAATCTGGAATGTTTCCGTAGTCACTATGGCCTTGGGCTGAGGGAGAATGAAGGGGTGGCCTTGAAGAACTTGATTTGATCGACTCCACCACCAATGACACCTTTTACATGCTTGAGTGATTTTTTATTTGGAGTGATGTGTGCTGATAAAGAATCGACCATTGAGCTATCAGCATCCACTGAAGAATCCTCATGTGGAATATCACTAGAGGAACTAAAATTATGGCCTCCAACACTGACCCTAGGGCTTACAGAATCAATTGTGCTGAAATTGTTGTACTGTGAAATATCTGAACTGCTAATGACTGGCTCCCAGCCAGAAGCATTCATTTTTTATGTGATTGTACACATCTTGAAGGTCTATCGAGCACATCTGGTCGTCCTTGCCCAAAAAGGGCAAAATGGACTAAACCGTGACCAGCCAAACTGATTTGTTCAAGTTACTCTCTTTCGGCTTTTCCCAATTCGGGGTTGCCACAGCGGAACTCCGGTCCGCTAATGATTGGCAGTACATTTTTACGTGCTGGCTTGCTGGGCCTAATGCACAACCTTCAACAAAGGAACGCCCATTCACGCATGTCGACACACAGAAGACGCTCTAACTGAGAATCGAACGTGCAACATCTAACTGTGAGGCGACAACACTACCGCAGCACAGCCCCCTGTTTTCTTTGGCACTAATAGTTGGCACTTTAGTAAGTTCTGGATTCTATCTGGATTGATGGGACCTCTTGGAGAACTCTTTTTTCTAGCAGCTTTTGTATTTCTCATCTGCTGTTTTCCTCTGATTGGGTGCAGCATTGGGAAACATGCATGAGGATGGAGGTGGAAGGGAATTATTTAACCTCTGGAAACAAACTTCTGTACCCACCAGTCTTTTGTGATGTCTGGCCAGGCTCTCTGGTGCAGAGATAAATGAGCCAGGCATCCTTTCAGGAGCACTGGTAGGGTTTGTCAAAGAAAGAATCTCTGTATTCTTGGTTTTGCAGGCCACTTCTGCCAAGTGGGCATTGTCTTCCATTTGAGTTCTCTCCTCTGCCTCTGGAGGAACTATTTCCACATGGATCTTGGAAGGGGCCCTGGAATTTTTTGAACCACACAGTGTTGTCGCCTCACAGTAAGACACTGTCCAGTTCGATTCTCAGCTAGTGCGTCTTCTGCGTGGAGATTTGTGTGAATGGGCGTACCTTCATTGAAGGTTGTGTGTCAGGGCTAGTAACTCGACAAGTAAAAATCAACTACCAATCATTAGTGGACAGGAGTTCTGCTGTGGCGACCCCTACCTGGGAAAAGCTGAAAAACACAAAAAATTCTTCATCCTCCTCTGGGGCCTGCAGAAGGTCCTTTGAGGGGGTTGAAAAATGTACTCCCACTGCAGATAATATCTTTCCATCCTGCTTACACCTGGAGAGTGTGTCATTCACTTTGAGGCCAAATAAGGAGGTTCTGTCAAAAGGAGAATTGACAAAGAAGGACACAATTGCATTCAGGTATGTCTCCTAATGGAAATGCCTGAATCCACTGCCCTTGAGGTACCCTGAGCTGCATGACAGATAAGCCTCATGGACAAATTTGAGGCAGACTGAAGGGCTGCCAACTGTGAGGCCACAGAAGCTTGAGTCAAAGCAGCAGTGGTCCCAGAAAATGATTTTGATAGTTCTTTATTCAAGTTATTCTGAACTCTTGTAAAGTGTGCCAAGTAGTTTGGTGACCTAAGAGCAAAGGTTGCTGAAGCATACACATGCTTCCCAAATCTGTCCAAAGTCCTAGACTCCCTGTTAAGGGGATGGACAGTGAAACTCAGTTCCACAACTTCCTTCTTAGTGGCCATTGCCACAGCCACAGCATCTACAGGTACTCAATTACTCCAAAACTCCCTTTCTGCAAGTGGTGCCAGAATCCGATCCAGTCTCTCTGGGAAAGATTCAACCAAGTCAGGCTCCTTCCACACCCGCTTATAGATCAAATCAATGAGCTCATCAGCGGGCAGAGTTACCCAGGAGGTAGACAGGCCAGATCCATATGCCTCCAGAAATACATGTTCCTCCAAAGGATTGTCGGACAGCCAACCACCACTTTTTTAAGGATGTGGTGCCAGAATCCAATCCAGTCTCTTTGGGAAGGATTCAACCAAGTCAGGCTCCTTCCACACCCGCTTATAGATCAAATCAATGAGCTCATCAGTTGGCGGAGTTACCCAGGAGGTAGACAGGTCAGATCCATATGCCTCCAGAAATACATGTTCCTCCAAAGGATTGTCGGAGAACCAACCACCACTTTTTTAAGGATGTCTAGAATGTCTCCAAATGAGACATCTTCAGGTAGTGATTTTGGGGATCCTTCCCCTTTGTCAAAATCAGCATCTTCAGTGATAGAGTTCTGCAGGGAATCTAAGTGCCTCTTTTTACACTTTCTCTTCTGAGGTACTTCTTTGGTTGGCTGCGCCAGAGTAGTATCACAAAAGTTGCTGATACCCTGCTGGGTAGCCTAGGGAGTTTGGGCTGGCTGCCCCTGTGGAGTCAAATGTTGAGGCTCAAGGTACAGAGGCCCATAAAACCCTGAAGGGAGATCAGAGGGGGAGAGACTGTCTGTCCTGCAAAGCAGAGAAAATTATCTCCATCACCTCAAAACCAGAGTGTCCCAGGAAGATGGAAGCCTATGGAGCTGAGAAGCCATGCTTTCACCCCACTGGCTCTGTCTGCCCTGAAGGCATTCCACACAAGGCAGAAGTCAGAAGCGAGCTATCCAATGCTGAGGCTCTGAGGGGCAGAGATGGCACTGATGACTTTGGAGTCAACTCCAACACCTCAGATCCAGCAAGAACGCTATGGCTCTGAGAGTCAAACTGGCTCCAAACTTGTCAGAGCCGGCCTGTTCCGAGAAATCCTTGGAGCCAAGGATAAAAATATCCTCAGATCTAATCCAGAAGATCTCAGCAAACTCAGATCCAGGGGTTCTGAAATGGACAGCCAGATCGGAGAAGCAGCCGATAGTGGAGGGGTACAGCAAACCAAGGCTTCCTGACGTGAAAGGATAGGAGTCAGAAGAACACCGATCTGTATCTGCACTGAGAGAAATCTTATCATCCTATCCACACTGGCTTCTGTCAGACTCTTGGAATAACAAAAGGAGGCTAAAGGAGGAGATTTTGATTGCTGTCTTCAATAAATAGGGATAGGACCCTAGACAGCACCGGGTCAATGCTTGGTGAATAACAAGTCCTTGGAAGAAGCCTTGGATCCAATGTTCTCGGATCTGAAAAAGTTTTTGGAGATTCTGAATCCAGCTTCAAGACAGAAGCCTTTGGATTCATCTTGTGCTTCTTTTTAGGAGGTTCTGTCAATGATAGTGTACACGATCCAGAAAGTCTTGGGCAGCAAGTCTCCTTAGATATAGTTTTGGGGGGTTGAGACCCAGTAATTACATATAAAGCAGTCTATGTTCAAGTGGTCTGGGCCGAAACAATACACACACACACAAATTGTGTGCGTCTGAGAGGTGAAGCTTATGACCTTATTTTTGGCATTTTTTAAACCCTGAAGGGCCTTTTTCAGACATCTTTATAGAAAAGAGTTTTTTTGTTGTTGTTAATAAAACACAAGGGAAATAAAGGCAAGTCAGGAAAAAGTACCAAGAATTTTATGCAAGAGTACACTAAGCAGTGTAAAAATGATTAACAGAATACCGACAATGGTATGTATAAGTGATACACTAAGTGTAAAAAAATATACAAGGATGGAAAAATAGATCTATGAGACAAGAAAAATTCACTTATCTGAAAAGAAACTCAAGAGCTCAGATGACCATGTCTATATTACTAAAGTGGCAAACGAGATCTGAGGTATGTTAGGGGTTGTTGCATTATGGGTAAGGGAGAAGCTCAACAGCTTTATGGCTCCTATGAGCTACATTAATGGCCGAGTTGGATCCAAAGGTCAGATATGAACCCAACTGTTGAAGAATGAATGAAAACTGACATAATTAAATCAACTAATTTTGAGAGTTCTAATCATTCCTTGCAGAGCAAAATGCAAAATTTAAAGGTACAATGACAAAAAGTTCAGCGAAAAGAAAGATTGAAATTATGGGAAGTGAATAAGAGATAGTAGCCTTCCCAGCAGCATTAACACTTTAATGCATTTAATAAAACAGTACATAATTCAGTTTTATTTATGGTAGCCAGTGCACTTTTTCATAGGACTAAAAGTTAATATTTTCTGAAAGCATGTAAGCTGTTTTTCACATCAAAGAGGGGAATAGAGATAAGAAAAGAATAGGCAGCAATTGTCATAAAGGAGAACACAGGCTGTAACATGCACTTTAGCATGGGTAAAGTACAGTTTTGTACCTACCATAAATGTAGATGTTCAAGTGTTCACACTGCTGCAGTCATCACACTAGGGTTATCTGCTGTCAGGCGGTCCCGCAGTCGGCCCGAGTTCCAAAGTCTTGGTCCGGCGTCGGTTGCTGTCGCTTCTTCCCTGATGTCAGTGGGACAGGGGTATAAAAGAGGCAGCCAACGCCTTTTTCTTCAGTTTTTCTTGCTCCAGATGTCAGGTGCCCCCAAATAGGAAGGCAATACATAATCCTAAATAAATTACATAAGTAGAAAACAATAGCTACAGCTGTAAGCAAATACACCATATAGAAATACATCTTAGAGATTGTATAAACAGGGAGCTATAGATAAAACCCAGGTAAGAAGAGGGGAAGGTGGGAGGGTAACCTGGATTGCAACAGTCGAACATCTACATTTATGGTAGGTACAAAACTGTACTATGTTCATCATGTTACACTGCTGCAGTCATCCACTTGGGTGGAATCCCAAAGCTAAGGCTGGGCGGTTGGTACTAATCAGGGTTTGGAGAAGCTAGTAGGCCCTGCAAAACTGCAGTGGCAAAGCCAGCTCTGGTTTTTGAGTATAGAGGTAAGTGGTAGTGCTTGGTGAAGGTGTGCACTGAACTCCAAGTTGCAGCTTCCAAAATATCCTTGGTTGGTACCACTCTGAGGAAGGCTGCTGATGTTGCTGTAGCCCTGGTGGAATGAGGCCTAATGTTACCAGGTACAGGTTTCCCATGGTGTGTGTAGCAGAAACGGATACAATGTCCTATCCATTTTGAAATGGTCTGTTTTGATATAGGCTTTCCTTGAGATCCTGCAGCATAGGATTCAAAGTGCTGATCGGATTTTCTGAAAACCTTTGTTTTATCCAAGTAGAAACTTAATTGCCTGTGAATGTCCAAAGAGTGTAGGAGCCTTTCCCCTTTATTCTGGGGGTTTGGATAAAAGGTGGGTAAATGAATGGTTTGGTTTAGAGCCACACTGGATACTACCTTTGGCATAAAGAAAGGGTTAGTTCGTAAAGAGACTCTGTCTTGATGAAAAATGATGAAAGGCTCCACTGCCATTAGGGCCTGTAGCTCTGAGACTCTTCGTGCTGGTTATTGTTAGCAGCAGGGCAGTTTTCCATGATAAAAATTGTAAATCAGCTGAAAAAGCTGGTCAAAGGGCAGTAGTGTAAGTTTTTCCAAAACAAAATTGAGGTCACAAGTTGGTGTTGGTGCTCTTCGGGGCGGTCTTATGTTCTTAGCCCCTCTGAGGCTTAAAAATGGATGTGAAAAAATAGGAGGATCCGTGTTGTAATGAGCTGAAATAGCTGAAGCGTGGATCTTTATAGATGAAAAGGAAAGGCCTTTGTGCAACATCTAAGTTAAATATTGCAGAATCTGAGGAATATTTGGGACAAGAGGATTTTGGCCTTTAGCCTGGTTCCAAGCGTAGAATCTTTTCCATTTGTCTGAGTAGATTTTCCTGGTGCTGGGTCTCCTGGCCTCCAGAATGACATCCATAACAGCTGTAGAGAGAAGTGTTGACTGGTTGTTTAGATAATCTGCCATGCAGCCAGATTTAAAGTCTTGAGCTGGCTGTGTAGAATCTGATTGTTTTGCTGAGTCAGCAGGTGAGGAATCTGAGGTAAAATCCATGGTGGGCCTTGAGCCATGTTCCTTAATATTGGATACCAGTGTTGGCGTGGCCAGTCTGGAGCAATGAGTATCATTTGTGGCTTCTCTAATCTGACTTTTAGCAGCACCTTTGCCAGAAGAGGCAGTGGGGGAAAGGCATACACTGTTAGTGTTTTCCAACTGAATGAGAGGGCGTCCACTTTCCAAGCTAGTGTGTGGTATGTCCTTGTGCAAAACTTTCGCAGTTGGTAGTTTTGGGGGGAGGCAAACAGATCTATGTCTGGGCTCCCCCATTTTTGAGTTATCATTGTGAATACATGTGGGTCTAGTTTCCACTCGTGAGGATCCATGATATTTCTGCTTAGTTTGTCTGCCAATGTATTTTTCTTTCCTGGCAGGAATTGTGCTTGTAGTTGAACTTGGTAGGTCAGTGCTGTGTTCCACAAGGTCATTGCTTGCCTGCATAGGGGGTAGGAATGTGTGCCCCCTTGTTTGTTTATGTACCACATCACTGTGGTGTTGTCCGTCTTTATTAGAAGTTGTCCTGGATGTAGGAGGTCCTTGAAAGCTGTTAGGGCATTTTGTACAGCTAGCATCTCCTTTTGATTGATGTGGAGATGCATTTGATCTGCAGACCATTTGCCATGAATACACTGTCCTGCCATGTGTGCTCCCCAGGCGTAATCCAATGCATCTGTTGTCATTATTTGCCTGGCTGTGGGCAAGGTGAAAGGCTGACCCTTGTTGAGGTGACATGCCTGAGCCCACCATAGAAACTCCTGTTGAAGGCAGGGAATTAGTGGTATTATTGTTTCCAAGCTGTGGCTGTGTTGAGTCCATACACTTTTCAGGTACCATTGTAATTTCCTCATATGCAGTTTGGCATATGGTATTAGTAGTATGCAAGTTGCCATGAATCCCAAGGCCTGCAGAAATTTTCTTGCAGGGAGTTGGGTCTTTGTTGCTATCATTTTGAAGTATTGAGTCAGTTGTCCTTGCTTGTCTGGCGTGAGATAAGCCATCTGGGCAGTTGTATCTAAGCTGGCACCCAGGAATATTATGTCTTGTGAGGGCACTAGTTTTGACTTCTTTTCGTTTACTGTGTACCCTAGGCAACTTAGTAGGTTTTTTACAAACGCCAAATGTTTTAAAAGAATGGCCTTGCTGTCTGCTTGAATAAGGGCAGTCATCCAGGTATGGATATATTTGGATTCCTCTTTGTCTGCAGTATGCAATTACTGGTGCCAGGCATTTTGTGAAGACCCTGGGCGCAGTAGATAAGCCAAAGGGCAGTGCAGAGAATTGGTAATGAGTTGTACCTGCTATAAATCGGAGGTATCTTCTGCAATTTTGTCTGATAGGGACATGCAGGTATGCCTCCTTGAGGTCCAACGTTACTAGCCAAGCCTTTATGCCCAGCATGGGAAGAAGTTGCTGTAGTGTGAGCATCTTGAATTTGGGTACTTCCAGGTATGTGTTTAGAACTGAAAGGTCCAGAATGGGTCTCCAGGCTTTGTCCTTTCGGGGAACCAGAAAGAGTCTTGAGTAAAATCCTTGTCCTTGCTCCTGTGTAGGAACCTGTTGAATGGTTCTCATGTCCATGAGTGCTGTAATTTGTCTTTGAGCCTCTGCCCGTTGATTTGATGGCAGGTTTGGCATTCCTTTTATCCTTGGTAAAGTGTGAAAGCGGAACCTGTATCCTTGAGTTACAATATTTAGGACCCATTTGTCTTTTGTGATGATGTGCCAATTGTCTGCAAAAAGTGCAAGTTTTCCTCCCAAGAGAGCTGCCAAGAGTGATTTGCTTGGCAGTCTGAGGGGTAAGTCATTGTGATTGTCTTCTGATAGTTTGAGACCTGTCTTCTCCTCCTTTCTGGGTTGTGGCACCCCATTGTCGTGGCTTGTAAGAGCCTTGTGGCTGACCTCTGCCCCTTGGGCGTCTGTATTTGCCCCTCTGAGGTCTGTCAGAAGTTGGAAAGGACCAGTTTTTGGTTGGCCAATTTCTGCTGAAACGAGGGGGTTGGACCTGTAAAAAATCCTTGACCGTCTGCATAGATTTTGCCTTATCCTCCATTTTCTTTAAAACCTCTTCTGCTTTCACACCAAATAAAACATCCTGCTGTAAGGGTGCATCCAATAACTTTGCTTTAACATGATCAGGTAAAGTTTGTTCTTTTAACCAAGCATGCCTCCGAATGACAGACCCTGTTACAGCTGCTCTGCAAGAAGCTTCCAATGAATCAAATCCACATTACAAAGTATGTTTTCCCACTTGTTCTGCTGCATGCAACAAATCTTGCATTTCCTTGTAATCAGGCTGCTCTGTATGTGTGCTCATTTTTTGCTTTAATTGAGACATCAAATATTGTTGATATTTCAGCATGTGAAACTGGCAATTTAAGGCCCTCTTAGCTAGAGTAGCTGAGGTATATACTTTCTTTCCCCATCTGTCTAGTGCTCTAGAATCCCTTTCAGACGGTACAGGATTTTTAGCAATAGAGACCTTAACCCCTTTGGGACCCTGGGAAATGGTTTCTGGGTCAGCAACAGGGCTTTTATATATGAATTTATGTGAGTCAGGGACTCTGTAGTATCTGTCTGGTTTGGCTGGTGCAGGAGGTAATGAATCTGGGTTAAGGCTAGATTTTGAATAAACATCATCCACAATGTCTAACACAGGTGGAATAGCAAGGGGTCTGTGCTGGGGTTGTAAGAGGAACTCTCGGAGCCTTTTCTTAGAATCAGAGTAATCCTGGCCTTCCCAGTGGAAATGTTCCCTCATGGTATGTAAAGTTTCCCCAAAAGAGTAGTCTTCCGGGGGAGATGCTGAAGGAATAGACTCTTCAGCATCAGAGTCTTCATAAGGGGGGAAAGAGTACTCCTGTTCCTCAGAAGAATCTGAGGTAATGGAAACCTGGTCAGAGGAAGCGTAGTCCTCCTCCTGTCTAGGCCTTTTGTCATGTGGGGGATGGGAACCCCTGATTAGGGTAATTAAGTCTTCGGCCATCTTAAGCATCTGTTTCTTAGGCATGGGGCCTTGCACTGGAGACTGTGTACAGGCTTCCTTACTTTTAATTGAGTTTTCAGTTTTGCAAAGGATTTAATAGTAAGTGTAGTCGGTCTGAAGACACCTTCAGCAACTGACGGCCTTTCAACTGCACCGGAATCCCCATCAGCCATGGAGTCAGAAGAGCCTAAAGATAACGGTTCTGGAGGTCCTGCTATCTCCGCTTGGGAGTCAGATGCAGGCTGCGGTTCTAAATCAGCGGTCATCAGGGGCTGCGTAGGTGCCTCACTGAAAACCAGAGAACCGGCGACTGGCCTAGCAGAGGCCTCGGTGTCTGGTTTGGGTCTCGGCTGCCTGTCCTTATCTTTGTGCTTTTTATGCATCCCGGTCATCGGTTGCTCCGACGGCATGGTATAATTAAATTTTCTACCAAAATAATGTCGGGCGAAATCAAACCAACGTTTAATAGTTCGTTTGTTAAACGTAGCACAAAACCGACAATCTGTGAGGTCGTGGTCTGGGCCTAGGCAAGGGATGCAATAAGAATGAAAATCCTTATGAGGTATTTGCTTCCCACAAGAAATGCAATTATTAACTTTTTCTGACATCGGACTGAGGCAAGGAAAGGTTCCCCAATGGGGTACTTAACTTTACTGAAGACTTCGGTCTGAAATTCGATTTGAAAATCTCAGGAGTCAGCCGACTGGCACTTGCAAACTGTTTCTGCTTCGGGCATCGCACGGCAAGAAAGACTGAAGAAAATGGCGTTGGCTGCCTCTTTTATACCCCTGTTGCGCTGACGTCAGGGAAGAAGCGACAGCAACCGACGCCGGACCAAGACTTTGGAACTCGGGCCGACTGCGGGACCGCCTGACGGCAGATAACCCAAGTGTGATGACTGCAGCAGTGTAACACGATGAACATCCATAGTTCTAGATTAGGTTATGCCTGTGGGTGCAGCTGTTGATTTGGGGCAGTTGGTTCTATCTGGAGGATAAACTTAATCTGATAAAAATGACCGTAGTTTTGTACACCTCTAAGATAATAGAGAACTGAGTGTTTCTTGTCGGGAGGATTATATTAAAGCAAAAAGTCTTGAGAAATGTGGCACAGGTTCAAAAGGAGATAAGAACTACATAAAAATCTAGCCTGCCAAACATTAGTGTATATATGTAAAACAAAAGTTGGAAATACACATTCAAAAAATGTCTTGTATAATAAAAGAAAACAATGGCTTTTTATCATAATGACTACTGTATCCATAACATCTTGAAATGTAAACGGTCACATAGGTGTAGACAAAAAGGAAAGAGCACTGAATTACATTAAGAAATAAAGAGTGCAAATAGTTATGTTGCAGGAGACACAGCTGGAAAGAAATGAGCATGTGAATTTGATAAAGACAGGATTTCAGGAAGCATATTCAGCAGGAAAAGGTGTGCAATAATACTGATTGCTAGATGGAGTCCAATTGGGATAGAAGAGGAAAAAAGGCAATAATGGTAGACTGGATGGCACAGTGGTGCAGAGGTTTGCATTATCACCTAACAGCAAGAGGTTCTCTGGTTCGATTCTTGGCTGGGGTGGCTTCTGTGTGGAGTCTGCATGTCCTCCCTGCCTTTGTGTAGTTTCCTCTGGGTGCTCCGGTTTCCTCCCACGTTACAAATAGTTAAGAAGTAATAGGAATTATTTAGAGAGGCTGACAAATGTTAAGCTGTTGCAGAATAAGGAAAGTCTCAAAGAACAAGAACAGGTACAAAAAGAGAGTGCTAAAGAGAGAATAAGGATGCATTTCAATGATATACACGAGTTTCAAAAGGTGGCTGTTAAGCAACTATTGTTTGACAAAAATTCCAGAGCTCAGAAATAACTTGGTGATGAATAATCAATCCACTGTTAAGTCTCCAGAAACAGATGGTGTTCCAGTGGAAGCTTGGAAGTTAGAAAGGAAGAAACTGAGAAATATCTTGAAGATTTTGTTTAGTCGTATTTTTAAAGGAGGGGAAGCACCAGAATCTTGGAAGATAGCTGTGGTGAATTATACCAGCTAAAAGAATGGCAAAGCTGTTGCCACAGTTGATAGGTATGGATTAATGTGGTTTTGTGGAGGGCAGACAAACATTTAACAACATTAATAAAACAATGATGATCCACAGGGAAGCAAAATTTAAGAAAATACCACTGTTGGTGGGTGGGTCTTGATGCAGAGAAAGCATTCTATAGGGAAAGCTGGGATTTTATGAGTACGGCAAGGGAAGCATTTGTAGTTCCCGAGACAATAATAAGGTTAATTAGGAAATAAAATGATTCAACGTTTTACTGGAAAAGTTCACTCAGACTCTGCCACACCTTGCTGTGAGGGACAGGTTAGTTTATTTTTGCTTTCTTGTATTTTGTATTGTTTCATCGTCTTCTTCTGTTTTGTGATTTATTTCCTTTACAATGTGTTTTTCTTGTATTCTGCTTTTAAATGCATATTTAAACTAGGAAAGAGACCACAGATGTGCCTCTTGTGAATTGCACAGAAATTAGAACTGGTCAGTTAAGGTTAATTACCTGTAAACTGAGGATGGAGCTAGTAAATAAACATTTTATTAAAGGGGTAAAATAAAACACTTTAAGGCTTTACTGGAAAAGCTCACTCAGACTCTACCACAGCTTGCTGTGAGGGGAAAAGTTAGTATATTTTTGCTTTCTCATATTTTGTATTGCTCCATAGCCGCCTTCTATTTTGTATAGTGTGATGTATTTTCTTTATACTGTTTTTTTTTTTTTTACTTGTCTTCTGCTTGTAGTTCATATTTAAACTAGGAAAAAGAGCATAAATGTGTCTCTTGTGAGTTACACAAAAATGTTCCCACCCACCCAGCTCAACTGATGTAGTTGCCTGAGCCTTATGTTAATTTGATCACATTTTTCCTTCCCTCTCCCATACTTCTCAGCTGTACAGATTTTCATAGAATGTCCAAATTTTTACCTCCTGTTTTTGGTCTGTATTTAATAAAATTGTGTTTTTTTTCTGGCAAATCAATAAAGACTGAAGTCAGAAAATAATGACAGACATTTGAGTTTCGGACTTCATACACTTCAGAAAATTCATGCTAATGAAAACCTCTTATTCTAACATCTTTCTAAGTTTTCAAGAGCAATATTTAAACACTGTCCCTATTTTGGGGCTTTTGCCCCCCATTATTTATGGCTTTGTCGAGAATTCTCTGGATGGATGTACTATGGATTTAGACCTTCACATAGTACTACCACTGCTCTACTTTCCTTTACCAACACCATCAACTGTAATCATAACAACAACAAACTAACCTCTTCTCTTTTCCTAGACCTGTCAAAAGCCTTCGACATGGTCAACCACACACTTCTACTACACATATTAAAATCCCTTGCTTTGGATACCTCCTCCTTAACTTGGTTCTCTTCTTATCTTGAAAACCGACAACAAGCAGTACTCTGGAAAAAATGTCTATCTTCCTTACTACCTATCTCTTTAGGAGTCCCACAAGGATCCATACTAGGCCCACTCTTATTCTCTATCTTTATTAATGACCTCCAAGCATCTATCCAAAACACTACATGCATACAATATAGGTTTATAGGTTTATAGGTTTATACTAGGCTATCTGCCCTAAGGCATTTATAAGCCTATCCCAAATTATTGTGGCTTACGCCACCCCTTATATGAAAAAATACTGTGCCCATTAGTTTGTTGTGCCTCTGTCCAGCAGTGACACAGAGTTGATTCCTGGGGTAAACCTACGATCTCTCATCCACAGGTCTAGATTTCTCTTGAACAGAGTCAGCGAGGTGCTCTGCCTCACATGGACCGGGATTTTATTCCACAGCATAGGGAGTCTCTGAGTGATAAATCTATCCCTCCAGCACGTCCTATTTATATCCGTGCTAAGGTTTAAGTCGCTTGCTCTAGTGGTTTTGGTGGATTTGGATTTTTTGAGGTGGAGCATGTCCATTAATTCGGGTTGGACATGGCCTTGTATGTCAGGCACATGTCACCTCTGAGCAGACGGTATGCGACTGAATAGAGCTGGAGTTTCTTCAATCTGGCAGCATATGACAGATTTTGGAGTCCCTTTATCCTTTTGGTGAGGAACTTTTGGGGTCTCTCCAATTGCTGCAGATGTCGGGTGAGATACATCCCGAATGGGGCATTGTACTCGATCATTGGTCTGATAAGTGAAGAGTACAGGGAACAATGACCTCACTAGATCTGGATGTGAATCCCTTCATGATCAGGTGGGCAATGTAGAAGGTGTTTCTAACCACTTTAGCAATGTGAGTGTCGAAAGAAAGGCCACTGTCAACCTGGGTCCCCAGGTCCCTGATAACCTCTTCTGTGCTTAGTGGATTGCCACCTATATGGTAGCTTGGGGTTACCTTGTTTTTCCCGAAGGGTATGACTATACATTTTTGGCGTTTAACTTCAGGCCATGGCTCTGGCACCAGCTATCTGTTTCCGTGAGTCCCTTCTGAAGGATATCCGTGTCCGATGCACTTTCCACTATGGCGCCCAGTTTGCAGTCGTCTGCAAACTTTGTCAGCAAAGTCCTCCCATGTTGGCCTGTACTTCTGAGAAGTAGATGCCAAACAATAGGGGCCAAGGACCGAGCCCTGTGGGACACCACTTGTGACCGGCTTGGAGTCTGACACAGCGCCAGCAACTCTAACCCTGTGGGTTCTGTCCTTAAGCCAGTTTGCAACCCATCTTGTGACATATGGGTTTACATTTAAGCTGGTAAGTTTTTCTACAATACCTGAGTGGGGTATTGTGTCGAAGCCTTTGCAAGGTCAAGGTAGGCTGTATGGACTGCCTTTCCCTCATCAATGGCCTTGGTGACTGTTTCGAAGAAGTCAACCAAGTTCAAAGGCATGATCTTCCCTTGACAAAGCCAAACTGGGTCGGGTCCAATGTCTGCAAGTCCCTATATCTTTGTTTATGAGCTCCATTATGATCCTCTCCATAGCTTTGCAGACTAGACTTGTTAAGCTTATGGGGTGGTAATTACCAGGGTCCGTAGAGGCACCGCCTTTGTGGAGTGGGACCACAGTTGCCGTACGCCACTCCTTGGGCACGTATCCTGTGGTAAGGCTGAGATTAAACAGCTGCCTTATGTGCGGGTTTAATTCCTCATTTAGCTCGTGTAGCACACAGCCGGGGACACCATCCGGTCCCATTGATGCTGTGTTTTTAGCTTTAGAGAGAGCAGCTTTCACCTGCGCATTTGAGATGTCCGGGAGGCTACACTCGGCTGGGATAGTTATTTCTCCTTTAGGCGAGGGGGGTGAAGTTTGCACTGAACCTGTCTGCCAGTATGTTGGCAATGTCTGTGGGTTCAGTGATTTTTGTATCATTTTGGACTAATTCTGAGCATATCTGGGAGTTTCCACCCAGGTTCCTAACATAGCTGAAAAAGGCCTTATGATTGTCCTTTGAATCCATGGCAATTTTTCTCTCAAAATTGGCCTTAGTTGATTTTATGAGTGCTCGTATTTTTTTACTAATAATGATCAGGGGTGACTTCCCTTTTATGGATTTTGTTCTATCATGTAATAGCTTTCTCCTCTTATTGTAAAGTTTGTTAATGGCTGGGGTCCACCAGACTGGACGTTTGCCCTTTGTGGAAACAGTCTTGGTTTTATTTGGGATTGCCTGATCCATGCAGTCCTGGAGGTGTTCATAGAAGGCATTTGTAAGGGCTTCCATGGCTTGGGTTGTGGTTTCCTCTGGCTCAGGGGCCTTGAAGGATACCACACCAGTCTTGAGTAGTGTGAAGTTTGCTTTAGAGAAGTTCTTCACTATGGTCTTTTGCTTGGGGTGGGGGCGGGATGTGGATTTCCAGTGAGATTAGTTTATGATCAGATCTCACCAATGAGGGATATACTTCCGGTGTGGAGCATTTTGTCCCCATGTTTGTGACAATGAGATCTAGTATATTTTCTCCTCTCGTGGGAACAGTGACTAGCTGTTCCATGGCATTTGAATTTATGAACTCCAGGAACCGTTGGGCTAGAAAGTTAGGGCTTGAGTAATGTTCCCAGTCTATATTAGGGTAGTTGAAGTCACCCAATATGATGGTGTTTGGAGATACATTTATATCCTCCAGTGTCTTCAGGAAGGCTGTGTGGGGTTCCTGAGTTTGAGAGGGTGGCCTGTAGCATGCTACAATTTGTAGAGCAGTTTTGCCTATGGTTAGTTGCACCTGGATGGTTTCCGAAGCAAGCAGATGATTCCACCACTATTTGCACAGCTTCCACTCAATCTGAACTCCACTCACTCACACAAGCTACCTTCTCTATCGTCGAACACTGGTTCTCAAAAAGATGTCTTCTCCTCAATCCCAAGAAAACAAAACTACTACTTTTCTCACCTACACACAAATCTACACAACTTAACTTCTCTATTACTGCAAGTGATAACTCCCTCATCTCCCCAGACTTAACAACTAAACTACTTGGTGTTACTATTGACAATAATCTTAGCTATGATTACCATATCAACAACACTATAAAAGCAGTTAATAAAAAAATTGGCTCATTATACAGAATCAAACCCTACCTTACACCAGAAGCATGGACCACCTTAGCACAAACACATCTTATCTCGACCCTATTGTATGCCTCCTCTATTTACACTAATCTCTCCAAAAGCAACCTGAAGAAACTTACTACATCCTACCACAATATAGCTCGCTTTGCCACAGCATCCCAGTATAGAACACACCACTGTCTAAACTTAAAACACTTACACTGGTTGGAACTTCCCAACAAGATTATATATCAACAACTCTTAATAACACATAACATATTATATCAACCATCTAAAACACCTGCTCTCAGTAATCTTCTGATCCCTTATAATAACTTGAAACAACTACGTTCTGCTGAAAAGCTTCAAGTCAACACAACTCGAATTACCAATTCTGCAGGTAACTGCCTTTTTCCCAACGCAGTAGGCAAAATATGGAATAACCTCCCCTCACACATTACCTCTATAGGCTCCTTTGATCTTTTTAAAAAACAACTTCTTGCACATCTTAAAAACTTCTGGCTCTGCTCTTGTACCAATCCTGACTGAGAAACCTTATACCTTCTACTATCATACTTCCTTACTTCTCAACTGTAATCCTTCTCTGTGTTCTCAAACAACCTAATGACTTTACAGTTTCTACTGTTCTCAAAAAAAAAATATATATATATATTGTATATACACTAATATGTATAAAATGACCTGAATGGAGTGTAGTTTTAGATATAATTAATGTCTTTCTCAATATGTAGATAGCATTATATGTGTTCTATTTTTCTCGATCTAGACTATTAACTATCCATGGTAACTCAATGTCTGTCAAAGGAACTCATAGTAAATCTTCAATTTGTATAACCTTGTTTTAAATCTGTGGAGCTTTTCTCCCCGGGCCTCCACTGAAAATGGAAATTATCCAGCTGGACTAGCCCGGTCAACAAATGTAAAGTAAAATAAAAATAAATAAAATAAATTCTTGCTCTAAGAGGTTGAAGGGTATGTCCTCTCCTCTTTCACTGGCTATTGTGAGTGAGCACAAAATGATCATGTTGTGAAATCACTCCCCTTCAGCTATTTAGATTTATTAGCCATCAGAATGTATTCCATAGAAACCAGAATACAAACTGTCCACCCCCTTCCAATCTATCTTGCTCTTTTAAAATTAGTGGCTCTCCACGTAGATGCTAAAGCTTAAGGTACCCCCCTTTCATATATATTTAGTGCACACTGAAACTCTTAGGATATTAACCCATTTTTCCAACTTACCTTTAAAAATCTACAACACCTATTCCAAGACCACCAATTATTGGAGAACCCAAATTCTGCCTCTCAGTAGTCATCTTGGGATTAGTGTTTCTGTTTTTCTCTTATTGAGAGAAGGAGCATGGGGGCATTATTTCCCGGAGATTGGTGATCACTGGAAAGCCTAATAACTGCTTTGTAGGTGCCAGCTTAGAATTTGTGCTTATATTTTGCTCCTGGTGAGAGAAGGAGCAGAGTGCATTGATTCCTGGCCATTTCTGATTGAACAGTGAGTGTCTGTGTTACACCTTTCTAATTGGTGCAGTCCAGTTGTGATTCAAGGCATCTACCCATAAAAGGCTACAACAAGCCTACAGACCCTTGTATCATCTGGGACAAGACTGTTGATCACCTTAGGATTGGTGCTACTGTTTTGCTTCTGGTGAGAGAAAATGCAAAGAAGCATTGTATACCAACAGCATGAAGCTGTTTTGAGACCAGCACTAATAGTAGCCAGGCATTAGCCATTCAGAGAATCCCCTCTTTTCATTATTCTTGACAAGCTTATTCTTTCTTTTCAGTAAGTACCGCTTGATTTACTGCCATCTAACCTAACTTCAGAATATTTCCTTAAATACTTCATCCATAAATCATCAGGGTCTACTTATTAGTGTCCCCTCAGGTATTTGGCATTTTCCTGTATAGATGCTGACATTTTCCTGTAAAAGCACCTTTGAAATTTCACCAGTACCTAGTTGCACACAGGACAACTAGTTTGCAATGACAAGCACTGCCCCCAGAGTTGCAAACCAGATAATTCAGACATTACTTTATATTCCCACTCCAACTGTCTAATCAACAAAAAAGGGTGTGTTGCCATGGATATGAACTTTCACACCATCTCCCATTACTCGCTTGGTGGATATGGACATCCTGAAGCAATGTAGAAATTGTCTCATGTTTACTGAGGACCAGTTAATTCTCAAACAAACTGATATGGTATGTGACAGATGTATTTACACAATGTCACTGCAGGCAAAGCTCTCACATAAACCACTCCTAATGTCAATCAGGTTTGTCAGTAGTATACATGCTGCGTCCAACACACACAATTCAAAGCAGACACAGAGACCCACATATGTTGAGGTACATAAATGTAACTTTCCTAAACCTCAAAGACCTCCTAGATGAAGTACACGTAACAAATACCCTCAGCAGCCTCGAATGCACTCTTCTAAAACAACACCCAAATTAACACATACAGCCACATCTCGTGCAGCCTCTTCTTTTAAGCGCATAAGGTAAGCCACCACACAATCCAAAATTCTGGTCTTAGGAGACTCCATTGTCAGACATGCTTCTGTCCCTCTCACCAAGCTGAGCAAGGAGAAAGTCATGGTCAGTTGCTTATCAGGAGCCAGGATCCATCACATTATGCATGCTGTCAGGTCTCTGGACCACAAGTACCAGTATGACAAAGTCACAGTCCATGTGGGTATAAATGACCTGAGAAGTACCTCCCTAGACTATATGAAGAGAGACATCATGGAGCTCTTGGAATGTGTGTCCCAGGCTTGCATGAGCCTACCACTGAGAAGTGTTTTACCTTCTCCAAGGAGGATGCCATAATTTGTACAGAAGATGACAGACTTTAATAACTGCCTTAGTTTCTGGTGCCATTCGTGGGGGGGGGGGGGGGGGTCAGGAGTGCAATATTTGTCAGCATGGGAGGAGAAAGTCAACAGACCATGCTGCTTTGCCACCTCTCCACTCTAGGCTTTTGAACTGTCCTCCCCACATCTGACATAGCAAATCAAAACTAAGAAAATATTAATGTGTTAATGTTCAATGCTACACAATAAACTCCACTCCTACAATCTCTCCCCTCCCTAGAAAATGCTGACATGTATGCCTTCACTAAGACATGGTTTAAAGCCACAGAAACACACTGGCAGTACAAGGCTATAATATCTTCCACACATTTAGACCAGCTACCAGAAAGACAGGGAGACAGGGACACAATGCGCCTGAAATTCTCCAGGTGCAACTAACACTAGGTAAGACTGCAATCCAAATTGTAGCTTGCTACAGATCCCCCACCATGCCCCAAGATTCTCACTACACCTTTCTAAACATACTAGAAAATGTTAAGATACAACCAAACACCTTAATACCAGGTTATTTCAACTACCCTGCCATTAACTTGGAAAACTACACGTGTACCAATACCTTTGCCCAACAATCTTGGAATTCATAAATTTCAATGCCCTGGATCAACTAATCCATAGTCCCACTAGGGGCTCCAATATCCTAGACCTGGTAATTACCAACATGGGAAATCAATGCTGACACCTATGGCCACCCCCTCATTGGTCAGGTCAGACCATAAGCTAATCACCCTTAACATCCACATCCCACCCCCACTCCCCAGTAAGGAAACCTCCATAAAAAACTTCTACAAAGCCAACTTCATGCTACTCAAGTCAGAAGTGACAGACTTCATGACACCCATGCAGATGGGAACTGAAAGCTCGACTGCTGAGTCCTACACTAAGGCACTGTATGAGCATATCCACTCATGCATGAATCGTGCCATCCCAAATAGAACCAATATGCTCTCCTCCAAAAAAAGGAAGCCAATCTGGTGGTCCCCTGCCATAAACAAATTTTACAACAAAAGGAAGAAACTGTTGCAGAAAAGAGGAAAATCCCAGGATGCAAAAAATTCCCTTACCAGCCTCAGTAAGAAGCTGAGATCTCTCGTAAAATCCTCCAAAGCTACTTACGAAAATGAAATTGCCAAAGATTCCAAAGACAACCACAAGGCATTCTATAACTATGTCAAGAATCTAAATGGCAATGCTCAGATCTGCTCTGAGCTACAACAGAATGGCACTAAATATACTGGTCCCAAGGATATTGCCAATATCCTGGCAGATCGATTCAGTGCCAACTTCACCCCTGCTCTCACCCCCTAAACGGCACATCTCAATACCGGAAGACTGCCAAATTCCGGTAATAATGGCCACACAGGTAAAAAACTTACTCTCCAAAGCTAAGAATACAGCATCCATGGGACCAGATGACATCCCGGGCTGTGTACTACATGAACTACAAAATGAACTGGCACCTCACCTAAGTGTCATGTTTAATCATACCCTCACCTCAGGCTTCATGCTCACTAAGTGGCGCACAGCTACAGTTATCACACTCCACAAGGGGGGATCCACCTAGTATCCCGGGAACTACCGCCCCATCAGTCTGACGAGCCTTATCTGCAAGGCCATGGAACGTATTGTCATGGAACTTATAAACAAAGACATTGGCAACTTCAAACACCGGACCCCACCCAGTTTGGGTTCGTGAAGGGCCGATCGTGTTTCCTGAACCTGACTGACTTCTTCAAATCAGTCTCCAGAGCTGTGGATGAGGGTAAGGCAGTCCACACAGCCTATCTGGACCTCGCCAAGGCCTTTGACACCATCCCCCACTCTGGAATCATAGATAAACTTACTAAGCTGGGCATTAATCCCTATGTCACTCAATGGGTTTCCAACTGGCTTACTGACAGAACCCCCACACTGTAAAAGTAGCTGACTCCAAATCCAGCTCCAGACAAGTGACAAGTGGAGTACCTCAGGGTTCAGTCCTGGGACCACTCTTGTTTGGCAACTACTTTTCTGAAGTACAGGCCAACATTAAGGGACTCTGGTTAACAAAGTTCGCAGATGACTGCAAACTGGGAGCCATTATTGAATCCCCAAATTATGTGAATACTCTATAAAAGGGCCTTACAGAAACAGATGTTTGGTGCCAGAGCCATGGGTTCAAGCTCAATGTCAAGAAATGTATAGTTATCCCCTTTGGGAAAAACATGTACCCTTGAATTACCACATACGTGGCAGTACACTAAACACCAAAAGTGTGATAATAGACTTAGGGACACTGGTGGACAGTGGTCTCACCTTCAATAACCACATCCCCTCAACAGTCAGGAAATCCTTCTATGTGGCACACCTCATCACTAAGGGTTTTTCATCCAGAAAAAAGGAGGTCATTGTCACACTGTACTCATCCCTCATTAGACCCATCATAGAATACAATGCCCCATTCGGTATGTACCTCTCAAGACATCTGCAATAACTGTAAAGGCCGCAGAAATACCTCACTAAAAGAATCACAGGCCTAAAACAGATGCCTTACGCTGACAGCCTTAAAAACTTCCAGCTATACTCTGTCGCATATCGTCTACTCAGTGGCAATCTCTGCTTAACATACAAGGCCATGTCAAACTCAGAGCTGTTGGACATGCTACACTTAAAGAAATCCCAATCCCTCAGAGCCGCACGCTCCAGGGATCTAAACCTTGTCATCACAATAAACAAAACATGCTGAACAGATAGGTTCCTGACCCAGAGACTCCCCAGACTCTGGAACAGACTGCCCATACATGTCAAGCAGAGTGCCTCCTTGGCCCTCTTCAAAAGGAACCTTGACGATTGGATGGGAGAAAAGAAATTCACCCCGGGGATCACGTCAGTTGCCCTGCTAGACAGGGGTCTAGAGAAGTAAATAGTGAGGGAAGAAATAGCCAGGGAATTGTTATGGCTAGGCTTGTATAGGCCCTAGGGCCAATAGCCTAGTACCAACCTATGAACCTATAAAGGTGAAGGTGTCTCGATTTACATAAAAAATAGATATACCTCAAGGTTGGTCAAACAAGACAATGTACTTGAGCTTCTCCACATGAAAATCACCACAGCAAAAATCCCATACCACTTCCTTGCAAGCTATAGGTCCCCCTATGTGCCCCAGAAAACCCATAAAATGTGTGTAGATTTATTGGAAATACTCACCATCCAACCCAATACTACATTCATGGGCAACTTTAATTACCTAGTATTAATTGGGAATTATACACAACACCAAATGTTCAGGCACAGAGGGTCCTGGATTTTGTAAACACAAGCTCCCTGGAGCAGATTGTCAATACACCAACCAGTGGTACAAACATACTGAATCTGGTCCTCACTAATATGGGAGAGTGCTGCATTCTCCCTAGTATACTGTCTTTTCTGGTAAGGTCGGACCACAAAATGTTCTTCTTTAAAGCAAAAGTAAAATCCGGAATCCCAACTAACCCTGGAATATTCAGAAACTACTCTATGGGTAACTTTCTACGAAGTGATTACCTGGCAAAATTTCAAGCTTGCATAAACCCTGAGAACACTGCTGCCTATTTGGAACTGTTCACAGAAACCCTATTCAAACATTGTTAATAGCTGCATGGAGGCAGCTATACCCACAAGGAAGAAGTACAGAACTAACTCAAAAACAAGCAGCCACCCTGGTGGAATTACAACATCGCTAGGATGTATAACAGAAGGAAGAAAATCATGGTAAAAATCAGGAGATGCAGCACACACCAGGATAAAAGCACTCCATCAAACTAAACAAACAGCTCAGAGGACAAATAAAGTCTACCAAATCCAGATTTGAGGTAAATTTGTCTTCCCAAGCCAAGGGAAACCACAAGGTATTCTTTAGCTATGTCCACATCCTCAAATGCAATAGCAATACACAATTATGTGCAGAGCTCATTGTTAATGGAGACACCTATACTGAGCTAGAAGATATAGCAAACCTACTGGCTAAAAAATTCAGCTCCAACTTTACTCCTCTCTCCCCCTCAACCTTCCCTCATGAAATATCCTCAAATATAACTTCCCCTCCTATCACTAGGGAACAGGTCCTTAATGCTCTCTCTAAGGGCCAACAGCACTGCATCAATGGGCACAGACAATATGCCAGAATGCGTTCTAAACAGCATGAAACATAGCCTATCAGGCCCTCTGGAATTGTTATGTAACTGTATCTCCCAAACAGGCTTTGTGCCTCACACGAATGGAGAACAGCAGTAGTCATCACTCTTCACAAAGATGGGCCATCTACAGACCCTGGAAACTAGAGACCCATAAGTCTCTCTTGTCTCATATGCAAAGCCATGTAAAGAATAATCATGAAAATGATCAATAACGACATAGGAAACCTCCAGACACTGGACCTAACCCAATTTAGTTTCATCAAGGGCAGGTCATGTCTACTGTACCTGGTGGACTTTTTTGAGAATTTCACCAAAGAAATGGATGAGGGCAAAATGGTTCATACTGCCTACGTTGACCTGGACAAGGCATTTGACAAAATTCTCTATGGTGGTATTGTAGACAAACTCAGGAGGTTAGGTATAAACCTTTATGTCACCCGATGGATGGTCTGCTGGCTCATAGACAGGACCCAGGAAGTTAGAACTGGGGAGTCCACCTCTGCAACGAGTCCAGTCACAAGTGGAGTCCCTCATGGATCGGTCCTGGGGCCAATCATTTTAGCATTTACTTCTTTAAGTCAAGGCCAATGTCCATGGCCTCTGGCTGATTAATTTGCAGCGGTCATATAACCTCATATTAGGGAGTAGTCATGGAATCCCCCACCGACACAAATGTTAGCCAGGAAGGGCTGACACAGACAAATAATTGGTGTCAGAGCCAAGGACTAAAACTAAATGCCAAGAAATGCATAATAGTATTCTTTGGGAAATCATCCATCATTGGTAACTATTGTATTGATAACACACTCCTAAGAGATGACCCAGTAGTAAGGGACTTGGAGACATATATAGACATTTATCTAGCCTTTGACCATCATGTGTCTACAGTAGCAGGGAAATTATTCTATGTTGTGCGATTTATAAACAAAGGTATGACATTTAGGTCCAAGGAAGTCATTATTCCACTGTATTCGGCATTCATCAGATCTATCATTAAGTACAATGCCTGCTTTGGTATGTACTTAACCAGACATATCCAACAAATGGAACATCTACAGAGGTTCCTCATTAAAAGAATGCAGACAGTAAGTAACATGTCCTATGTAGACTGCCTCAAGGCCCTATCCCTGTATTCTTTCTCCTACAAGCTGGTGAAGGGAGATCTATGCCTGGCATACAAGGCATTGTCAAACCCCACTCTGATGGACCACCTGCATATCTGCAAAACAAACAGCATCAGAATTACCCATTCTAATGACTTAAACCTTGCCTGTGATATAAACAGGACCTGCCTGAGAGACAGGTATGTATCCTAGAGACTACCCGTTCTCTGGAACAGACTTCCCAACTCAACAAGTTTAACTTGGACAATTGGATGGGGAACATGAAAGTCACCCTGGTTTGACACCTATGCCTTTAATGGACACAGGCAGCCTGTAAGTGGTTAATCTCTCAGGCCCCTGTGTGTAATTGTTTCATTTCCCAAGCTTACACCTATTGAGGGTACCAGAACTTGTCAGAGATTTGGGATGCATGGCTAGGCTTAAACAGGCCCTTGTGGACGTTAGTCTAGTAAACCTCTATGAACCTATATATGAAAGACTGGAGGCAAGAATTAAAGTGGGATGGTCCCTCTCCAATAAGGTGTAGCTGAACAGAGGAAGCAGGCAGGTTGTCCACTTTCCCCTTTATTTGTTTTATAACCATACCAGAAGAATGTAGTGCCCCAGCAATCACTGACACACAGGTTAAAACAGCCCTATCCACAACCAAAAATACAGCTTCAATGGTACCAGACAGTGTCCCAGGCTGTGTCTTACATGAGCTCCAAAATGAACTAACCCCTCACCTAAACACACTGTTTAAACTCAGCTTCTCTACAAGTTATGTACCCATAGAGTGGCGCATAGCAACAGTTATCCCGCTCCACAAAGGTGGAGCCACAACAGACCCGGGGAACTATCACCCTATAAGCCTGACTAGCCTGGTCTGCAAGGCTATGGAGTGCATCATCATGGAATTCATTAACAGAGACATTGGGAACCTTCAAACATTGGACCCTACCCAGTTTGGCTTTGTTAAGGGCAGATCATGCCTCCTAAACCTGGTGGACTTCTTTGAGACAGTTACCAAGGCTTTAGATGAGGGAAAGGAGGTCCACACAGCCTACCTAGACCTCGCAAAGGCTTTCGACACCATTCCCCATTCTGGTATTATAAACAAGCTCACCAGCCTGAACATAAACCTCTATGTCACGAGATGGGTTGCCAATTGGCTCATGGACAGAACCCACATGGTGAGAGTTGCAGGCTCTAGGTCCGACTCTAAACCAGTTACAAGTGGCGTTCCCCAGGGCTCAGTCCTGGGACCCCTCCTGTTTGGTATATAATTCTCAGAGGTACAGGCAAGCACAGGAGGACTATGGCTGACCAAGTTCGCAGATGACTACAAACAGGGGGCCATAATTGACTCTCCAGCTGATACAGACATCCTCCAAAAGGGTCTCACTGAGACGGATACCTGGTGTCAAAATCATAGCCACAAGCTAAATGCCAAAAAGTGCATAGTCATCCCCTTTGGAAAAAACAAAGTACCCGTGAACTACCACATACGTGGTAGTCCCCTAAATACAGAAAATGTAATAAGGGATCTGGGGACCCAAGTAGATAGTAATCTCTCCTTTGATAATCATATTGCCAAGGTGGTTAGAAAATCCTTCTATGTGGCCCACCTAATCACAAAAGGGTTCGCATCTAGAACAAAAGAGGTTATTGTCTCCCTCTACTCATCACTCATCTGACCCATCATTGAGTACAACGCCCCATTTGAGACACCTGCAACAGCTGAAAAGACCACAGAAGTACCTCACCAAGAGGATTACTGGCCTCAAACATATGCCTTAAGCAGCCCGACTGAAGCAACTCCAGCTGTACTTGATTGTATACTGCTTACTCAGACGTGATACATACAAGGCCATGTCCATCCCAGAATTGATGGACATGCTCCACCTAAAAAAAAAACAAATCCCCAAGAGCCACACACTCTAGGGATCTAAACCTCACCACAATGACAAACAGGACATGCTGGAGGGATAGATTCCTGTCCCAGAGACTCCCCATGGTTTGGAACAGGATTCCAATCTACATTAGGCAGAGCCCCTCACTAACACACTTCAAGAGAAACCTTGACGAGTGGATGGGAAACAGAAATTTTACCCCAGGGATCACTGCAGTGGCTCTGCTGGACAAAGGCACAGGGAACTAATGGCTCTGCTGGACCGAGGCACAGGGAACTAATCTAAGGGGTGGCGAAAGCCAACACATTCTGGCTAGGCTTATAGATGCCCTTGGGCAGATAGCCTAGTACTTACCTATGAACCTATATTTACAGCCAATTGTAAAGAAAATAAGGGATTCAGAAATTCAAAGGAATAATTGGTGGTAATGTTGCTTCAGTTATATGATACACAGCAATATATGTAAAGTAAAATGTTTGTTAATGTTAAGTTGTTAATACAGTTTGATTACTTTTGTATAAATGTAAAATTGCCTATGTCACAAGTGATAATTCAATAAAGGAGTTTAAAAAAAAGAAGGAAAAGTTGGCTTTATTTGCAGATAATATTATTTTGTATGTCAAAATGCAGAAAAGGGAATCTCAGTGTTGTGGAACATTTTGAGACAGTTTCATAATGTATAGCTATAGCCTTTGTTTTATATTCATTAATTTTACATACCGAAAAGACTTGAAATGATCGCAAAATGTTCCACAACACTGAGATGTCCTTTTCTGGATTTATCAAGTGCAAAATATCATCTGCAGATATAGCTGTTTCTTAATTAAAAAACAAATTATAGCCTGGAATTTCTAAATCCCTTATTTTCTTTGCCAATGGCTCTAAATATAAAGCAAATAATAAAAGAGAAAGAGGACACCCCTGCCTGATTCCTCTGCTCAAACACAATTTCTTAGAGAGGAATCCACCCACTTTAATTCTTGTCTCCAGTCATTTGTGTATCCTTCTAATTAACCTTATTATTGTATCAGGGGATGCAAATGCTTACATTACCCTACTCATAAAATCCCAGCTCACTCTGTCAAATACCTTCGCTGCATCAAGACCCACCAACAACTGCAGTATTGTCTTACATTCTGCTTTCCTCTGGATTATCATTTTTCTATTCATCCACTCAACCACAACCACTTTTTCCCATTTTTTGCACGAGGGTCAGCTGGTCACTTCAACAATGGCAAACAGTTAGACCCAAGATATAGACTGCCGGGTGGCTAATGTCAAATGTTTGCCAACCTCCACAAAACCACAATGATCCATATCTATGAATTTTGGCAAACCCTTCATCATTCTTTTAGCTAGTATAGACATAAACACTTTTATGATAATGGTTTAAAATTGAAACATGTCTACATGAAGCTGGGTCTTATAGGGCTTTACTCTCTTTGGATAGTACAGTCACCACAGCTTTCTTCCAAGATACTGGTATTTCCCCTCCTTTTAAAATACTATTAAACAAAATCTTCCACATGTTCATCACTTTCCTCCTAATGTCCAGACTTCCACAGGAATACCATCTATTCCTGGAGACCTTCCTGTTGATTGATTATACACCACCATTTTTATCTCATCTCCTCCTATTTTAAATTTTAGTTGTTGAGCCACACTTTCATCATACCTTGGTATAATTGATTCTTCCATAAATATTTCCATTCATTCTCTTTCTTGGTTTCCATATTTCTTTGCTTTATACAAATTTTCCTAAAATTTCTAAAGAATCTCTTATACTGCTCTGGTTATTTTTCTTCTCATAGACTCCCTAAGTTTAGTGACAACACTTTCTACCTTCTGTTGCCTAAGTCACTGTGCTAAAATTTTTTGTGCACTGAAGTTGAAAAATAGATGCTTAAGAGAAATCTTTCTAACCTCATGCATATTAGTCAAATACCCCCTTATATTTTCTTTAGCACTCTGCAGTTGCTCCTCTTCTTGTTTTGTAATATTAACCTCATTCTGCAATACTTTAACCTTTGTCAGCCTCTCTAAATAATTCCTATTACTTCTTAAGCATATCACTTTCTCTTTTATTTCTATCAACACTACATTTTATCTCACTTACCAGCTACCTCTTCAAAAGAATTTTCTATCTTCTCTGCTACCTCTCGAATACTTTCCCTTACCCATTAATCAAATTCCTATGTATTTATTTATTTATTTCGCATTTGTTAACCGGGTTGGTCCAGCTGGGTAAGAATTTACCTTTTTTCAGTGGAGACCCGCGGGGAAAAGCCCCAAACAGACATACAAAATACATACAAATAGAGACAAATTAACAATATTAAAGAGCAAAACAATCTTATGGATACAATGGATAAGAAGAACATAATGTACTCAATGGCATAGTACATAGCTATATATACAAAAAGTGTAGTAATAGGTTGTAACAGGAGAAACAACAATAATAAATCCAGCAGGAAAGCAGGAAGGAAGTTAAGGTTGTAGGTAATATAATGAAAAGAAACAAGGTATAATTAGATTGGTGGCTAGAAGAAGAAATGTGCAAGTGCAGGGGCTTCAGAATTGAGGGAAAGTAGAGTGAGAGTAAAAGTAGGTGGGAAACCTCCTCTGTCTCATTTTTACTTAGTTTTTATTGGTACATGACCTGAAATAGTTATTGGATGTGTGTTAAAGTTTTCAATTAAATGCACATGCTCCTGTGAAATATAATTCTATCCAGTCTATCCTAGCTATTGTAACTAGGAGAATAATATGTAAATTCTGTCTGAGCTCCTACTACTGGATTCACATGGTCTATACCAAATATTTTCATAAATTCCTTCAGAAATCTACACTCTTTTGTTATATTTTCCCTTCTAGGTCACCCTGGTACATCCTCATAATTGCAAATCAACTTCCAGTCCCTACCTATAAGCAATATTCCCTGCTGAAAGCTGATATTTTCTCTCAAACTTTTCTTAACCTCCATAACAGACGTTTTTGGTGGAATGTAAATACATGTCAGCGTAGTCTTCCTCCCTTGCCAATAACTCTTTACTACCACAAATCTACTAATATTGTCTTTTTTTCCTCCTCTATCACTATTGGAGCCCCTTTAGCAGTCCGTATTACTACCCTTTTCCTTTGTCCCCGATATTCTGCTGAATATCCATCCTTAAATCCATTCTTTGTCAAATTCACATGTTTATTTCTGTCTAAATGTGTTTCCTGTAGAATTACTGTTTGCACTCTGCATTCTTTAATATGATTCAATACTCTCTCCTTTTTGTCCGTAACTTTAAGGCCATTCACATTCCAAGACACAATAGACACAGTAGCCATTATGTTAAAAAAGTTACTGTTCCCACCTATTACAAATGACAGTTTCTTTTTTATTTTGAATTTGTATTTCCAAAGTTTGTCTCACATGAATACACTGTTTGGCAGGCTGATCTTTTATACAGTTATCTCATCTACATTTGAACCTATGTCACATTTTTAAAGACTTTTTACTTTAATGAAAACCCTCTAACAAAAACAAAACACATTATAAGAACAGCCCCATCTCCTTATTAACAGAGAACACACACGCTAAACTAGGTACATTTTCAACAAATGAAATTTAGTTTGTCCCAGATAGACAGATGTACCCACAGGTATTACCTAATCTAAAATTATGGTTACCAATGTTAAAGCACATGTTACAGTCTGTGCACCCAAATACACTGATTACTGTCTATTCTTTTCTTAGTTCTTAGCTCTTGGTGGAACTCCCATATGAATAATCTGTATAACAAAAAGAAAGAAAGAAAGTAATGTAAACTTGAAAAAAATCCCAACCATGACCTCAATACCACACTGAAACAAACCAGCTATGAACTTAAGATCACTATTAGAAAATGTAAAGAAAAGTACGCCTTAAGGCCACTACATATATGGAAGAATGCTACTCATTTTTCTTCAGTTATGTTAAGAACTTAAGAAATAAAGACCGATATTGCACTTAGCTCCTCCATAATAACATCTCACACTCCAGTCCCAAGCATATAACAAATATAATAGCAGACAAATTTAGTGCTAATGTTATACAACCTACCCACATTGCTGCCTCCACTACCCCTGAAAATTTATAAAACAAATTTACTAGCAGACAAACTTTGTGCTAACTTTACATAATCTACCCACATTATTACCTCCACAACCCCTGAAAATTTAGTGACCTTAAATCACCATGGAACAAGCCTTAGAATCCCTGTCAAAGGCTAAAGATAGTCCTTACATGGAACCAAACAACATACCAGGCTGCATTTTCATCAGTGTAAAGTTCACACTATCCAAACCTCTATTTAAACTATTCAACCTCAGTCTATCCACACAGTTTGTGCCTAATACCTGGAGAACAGGGTGCCCCCCATCCACAGACCAGATAATTATAGGCCCATCATCATCACCAGACTTATAAGCAAAGTTATGGAATGTATCCTAACAGAACTCATTAATGCAACATTAGGCAACTTAACTTTAACTTATCTAGACAACCATCAGTTTGGTTTTGTGAATGGCAGATCTTGTCATCTGAAACTGGTAAATGTCTTGGAAAAGTTTATAAAGTCTGTAGACAGTGGTCCCTCTGTGCATGCTGCTTAGCTTAGCTCAGCTTAACTTAGTCTTCTGACACCATCCCCTACTGTGGTATTATTGAAAAAATAGACAAACTTAATGCAAACCCCCTCCACTATCTGCTGGACTGTTAATTGGCTATCCAAGAGATTACAAAGTGTGAAAGTTGATGGAACCCTCTCTGAATGTAGCATACTAAATAGTGGAAGTACCATAGGGATCGGTGCAAGGTCTTCTCCTGTTCTAAATGTATTTTGCAGACATCTAAGCTAATATCCCAGATGTGCAGTTAACCCAATTTGCTGATGGGTGCAGGCTAGGCACTGTTGCCCAATCACCCACTGATACCAACAGCTCTAGCAAGGGTAGGAACATGCACATATCTGATGTACCAAAATTATCTCAAGCTAAATAAAAAAAAAGTGCAGCACATTAGCCTTAAATATGAAAGCTGCTCACACTTTATATGTTATAAACAGTACTCCTTTTCAAACAGATAAAGTTATAACAGACCTGAGTACTTATACAGAGAACTCTTTCATATTTAATCATTATGTCTCCACAATTGTCAAGAAATCTTTCTACCCGGCCTAGTTAATTTTGAAGAGAATATTTTCAAGTTCCAAAGTCATCCTATAAACATACTCTTCTTTATCATCAAATACAATGCAACTTTTGGTATATAAAATCTAGATATGTTGCTCAAATGGAAGACCTCAGGGATTTCTATCCAAAATAATTTAAAGCCTTAAATCCTTCAGCTATCCTGACAGATTAGTACAGCTTTGCTTACAGTAAGTACAGTCCTGGCTGTTACAAGATAAACTTTGCCTCATTTTTCAAGCCAGGAAAGGCCAAATTTTATTTGGTCTCTTATTTCTTTGCAAAAACAGAGGCTTGACAAACACCTGCACTAGGGACCTAAATCTATAACAACAAATAAAAAAATTTTCTGGAGGGATAGATCCTAACTCAACTTAAGTTGCTACTACAGGTTAAGCAAATATTGTTTGGCTACCTTCAAGGCTAGTCTTGATTACTGAAATTTAGACACAACTTTACACCAGGTTTATAATTTTTGGCCCTGTTCAGTTTGGGAGGTGGGCACTATTAACTGCTTGTCAAGGTTGGCAAGAATGTTCACGTTTGTGGACTTAAAGCTGCATATGGATAGGCATATTATGATCCCTCTGATCATTTGCCTACTACTGATCCAATCTACAGCCACAGGAGCAGATAAGTGGTTCATTGCTTTGGCTTTTGTTGTGGAAGTTTTAAATTTTAAATAGGATTTTTTTTTTCAATTATTGTTTATAAGTTGAGAAGTATAACAAATGAATATCCACCCTTGTACAATTCCTTATCTTCCTATAATCTTACTTGTGGAATCCTGCAAGACTCCAATTTTGGCCCATTTCTGTTCAATCTGTATACTACTATTAGCAAAGGAGGGGTGAGTTACCATTGTTAAACTGATGATGTGCAGCTATACCTCTGATTTGCTTGGAAGTATGTGTCAGTCATAAACTCCTAGGTGCAAGACTCGGATCACATGCATTCTCAGATCTGCAGTAACTGACTGAAGCTCAACACATCTGAGATGTGGCAAGGGCTATTCATGACAAATTAAGGGACTCTAACTTAATGGATTTCAACCCCGATTTTGTACACAAGAAGTGACAGTATTACAATGGTGTTGAAGGTTGAAATCTTGGGTTATGCTTGATGAAAGGCTGATACTACAAGCAGAAATATCTGCTTCTATCAAGCCTTACTGTTACCAATTGCTGATAAGAAAGACCTGCTTTTACCTAAGGACCTTTCTGCAGTAATTCATGCTTCGGTTGTCTTGTAGCTTGATTACTTTAACCTCCTCAACCACTTGTGCAGAATTCTGTTACTCAGCTACTGTTAGGTGCATCATGTTACCAATATAAAACTTTTGCGCTTAAGAGGACACACTGGTTATGTACTCTGTCTTGCATTTCATAAAAAGGTTATTATATTATTGCAGCTAGCCATAGATAATGTGGAGTCATTTGCCTTAAAGAATAGCTAAAATACATAGATAAATAGGGAGGGTGGCCTAATGGTTTAGGTGTTTGCCTTACAAACACAAGGTGCAGAGTTTGAGTCTCACAAGGTATAACTGGCTAGTCCTAAAATGGCTTGCAAGGGCAGTTAGCCTAGTACTAATCTATGAACCTATGCTCTGTGAACCTATGCTAATATCATACTGTCCCTCACTTAGTCTTTGTTCTGCCCTTCAGGGGATGCCAGCTGTTGCTAGAGGATCAACTGAACCATTCAGAATTCATTATTTGTCATATCAGGCCTAGCACCTATAGAAAGTTCTGTCTCAGTGACTTTAAAGGTCTGTCACACTGAGCAGCTTTAATTTGACACACACAAACAGACCAATGAGAACGTACAGTTGTCTAAGTTAACTACAGTATATGTTTGAACAGATTACTGCTGCAATAACCTAAGCTTTGTGAATTATATCCTACCCAGGACATGGCATCCAGTCCTTTAGGGCACCTTCCATAAGCCCTAGACACTGAAGGGCTTGAGTAGAGCTAAGTCAGTGGTCAGGGTGCCAAACCTTCAGAGATTTCTCACTTCAGAGTAAGGAAGGCCAGAGTCCTGTCTTAATGGTATATGCTATGAAAAAGGTCTTTACAGATATCCAAATCCTGGCAAAAACAAAGGTAATATAAAAAGTGTAGTGGGAGGGGGATGGAGGGAGAGTGTCCCTACTGCAACAGTGGTCTATTCAAGCATCTATTATTATGGTAAGTTAATTTACACAACTGTACTATGGTCATCATTTAGTTCACTGTTGCAGTAGCCTAAATTATATGAGTAGATTACTGGAACTTAGGAAAAAGACAGGATGAAAATTCCAGGAGTTCCTGGGGAATAATCCTAGAAAAACTTGCCCTGGATCTAGGAAAATAACCTAATTTGTAATAGTTTGTATGTATAGAGGGCCAAGCTGCTGCCTCTACACTACTTTCAGAGTCCACCCTTTCCAAAAAGCCACAGACAAAGCCAAAACCCTGGTACAATGGGCCCTGACCTTGTCTGAAAGTGACTTGTCGTGGTGAGAACATGATCAAAGAATAGCATAATACAACCATTTGGAAATTGCCTGTTCTTACATTGATTGTCCCTTCTTCTTAACTTCATGGGAAATAAACAGTTTATCTGAATTTATGAAAAATTTACTTCTGTTAATATAGAATCTGAACTGCCTGTAGACATCCAAAGTATGCAAAAACCTCACTTTTATTTTTTGGATCTAGAAAAAATGCAGAAAGATTAATAACTTGACCCAATGTAAATACTAAAACCACTTTAGGCAAAAAGGAAGATTTTGTTCTCAAAGATACACTATTCTTATAAAAAAATTAAATAAGACTGACTCACCATAAGAGCTTGTAACTCATACTCTTCCTGCAATGATCGGTTCAATCAGTAATACTGTTTTCCAAGTTAAGAACTTCAATGCAGCCTGATGAGCTGGTTTGAATGGAAAAAAATTAAGTTTCTAAAGAATAAAATTGAGATCTAAAGAAGACGCTGTCTTCTAGATGGATGGATATGTAAAAATTTTTTCCAAAAGTGTTTTACTTGAGGTTTGGTAACAAAAGGGGGGAGGGGGGGTCTATGGCAAACAAGCAGGGATGACAAAAGAAGGTCTATATTATAATGCACACACGGACCTCAGCAAAACGGACAACTGCTTTAATGAACAAAAACAATCCGCAGCAAGCTAAATCACAGCAGCACAGCGCAGCAAATGAAATTGCAAAGCACAAGCAACAGCACAAAACGCTGTAAAGTTAATCCACATACGTTTTCATCACAATAACTTCATCAGATACCTAACCTCTCTTCCTTTGATGAATAAATAAACTAATCTAATTCAAATGAACCAATGAGTGAACAAATTCAATTACACATGCAAAATGCATTAAAACACATGAATCTAAAAGTTAAAACCAATAGTATATATAATAAATAGATATAATAAATAGATATGCATATATATATATATATATATATATATATATATATATTTTTTTTTTGTTATATAAAATACTTATTAATAAATACTTATATTTAACAAAGCAATTTTAGCTAAGGTTTATGTTTGAAGCATTTTATATAACAAAATATATATACATATCTGTATCAAAGAGTGTTTGGTTACCCGAGAAGCAGAAGGTATTAAATCATTCAAAGTTGCTTTAATCTCTGAATAATGGAGATTAGCAGGTAACTTTCTTCATATTTTCAAAAGATGAAAACAGACTTTTTGACATATGAGAATGACAATTCAAAATTCTGAAAGCTAAAGTAGAATATATTATCTTCCCAAGTCTGTCAAAAGTTTTTCCATCTTTCTCAGAAGGGCTAGAGTCAACTTTCACCAGGTATAGGGCAACAAATGGTTTTGCAAAAGAAGTAACTCTAGGGTCTGAGTTGAATTACAAAATAAATATTCGTGGGTCTATCAGACTTTTAGTGCAGACAGCTCATTGTCAGGCATGCTGCAGGCTATTAAAAATATCCTCTAATGCTGGAAGATTAGGAGGAGTAGCTACAGGCAGAGGGAAATCCAGTGGTAATAAGTCATATTTTTCTCAGATACTGGAATTTCATTCAGTTCCACTTTAACTATTTTCTTCATTCTGGCTATAGTTTCAGAAAAAAAAATACATATAACTCTCCAGTATGGGAATCTGAAAATAAATGTCTTCAGAATCAGATTCCTCTTCGTGTGGTACAGGCAATGAAGAAATACAATTCCGATCTAATTCCTGCTCTTCCAAATGGAAATCAGACTCAAAGTATGGGATTTTTTTTTAACTGAATGAGGAATCAGAATTTAAAGAACGAATGGCTTCAGATAAATCTTTAGCAAAACTGGGCCAGTCTTCCTTTTCATCCTATGCGAAACAGGAGAAGTCAAATGTCTAAACTTTCTGTTTTTTTTCCAGAATCCCACCCCCAGAAAAAAACTGACCCAAAAAATTGGCTATTTGCTGGGAATCGGGTACTTTAGGTCAGCTTTGTAATAAGCATCATCTCCTCCCCCAAGACAAACAAGAATGATTCTCCCTTGCCAGAACAGCACAACCCAACAGACGGAGAGGATGTTCATACGTAGGTACTAGGCTATCAGCCCTACGGCCTATACAAGCCCAACCTTTTGCCACCCAAGAAAATTATTTTCCTGTGCCACTGTCGAGCAGAGCCACAGAGGTGATCCCCGGGGTGAATTTCCTATTTCCCATCCAATCATATGCCCAAGTCCCAGTCCTTAATGACTTCTCAAGGAGTAAAGTCAGTGGGATCAAGAGAAGAAGATGAGTGGTACACGGTACCTGTTTTGACCATAGCAAAGTCGCTCAATGGTAATTAAGGAAGCAGCCTTGACTACCGAAGACTCCTGTGAAGCTTTCTTCTTCTTGTGGACAGGGGAAGGAAGAAATGAAGGGCCCAAATCATGTTCCATGTTCTAGCTGAGAAAAGTGCCTGATAAAAGAGTAGCAGAGCCTGGAACAGCTGTGATCCTCCTATCAGGAATATTACAATGACAGACTGCGAAACCACTAGCCTAGACCCCTATCTATAATGTCAAACAAAATCTAAACTAAATTTTTACTCAAAAAGTATTTTTAAAACAGCTTTCCCCTAACATATAAACTTAACCAAAAAATAACTTTTTGAAGAAACGTTTTTAATATGAACCTCTAAAAACACAACTCCTACCTTTAATGTAAAATTTTCCTCTACAAAACTAAACTTTTCTGCAGAAAATTAAGTGAAGTGAAAGGTTTCCCCCCAGAAGTGTAATTATCTGCCCGGCTTTGGTGAAGCACCAGTTGACTGTCAGTTACTAAGTGTCAGAAGGGAGAGTGCACCTTAATGGCAAGAAACTTCTAGATGTCTGGCTTCCCAACCATTGACTTTACATGATTCTCCTAGAGTTCTTCAGAGGTTAAGGTGAGTGGAAGGTACCCCAAAGTTTTATACACTGTCCAGTTGTCATATACTGGGCAGGATATAACCCATATAGCTTAAGCTACTGCAACAGTGACCTATGATGAACTTCAGAAGTGCAACAACATGTTTATATATACACACACACACACACACATATATATATATATATATATATATATATATATATATATGTATATATATATATACATATATATATATATGCAAGCATTATTTCTGTGTGTGTGCTTTATACATATTTATATGTATGGGCTCCTGGTGTTTAGTCAATTGTTAAGTCAAATGTTTGCTGTTTACCAAACTGATTGAATGTGCTTTTTTCGAAAAAATGGATTTTGAATATTAATTGCGAGTATCAACATAAAGAATGTAGATGTGCTTGTATGTGTGCATGTGTGTGGAGGAGGTTTGAGGCTAAGTAACAGGAAAGATAGAATGTGTTTGTGTAAGTTTTGAGGGTTAGGGTTAGAGAAAGGGTTAAGTTCGGGTACCGGTGTGATGTTGTGTGTGTGTGTGTGTGTGTGTGTGTGTGTGTGTGTGTGTGTGTGTGTGTGTGCTGTCGTAATTTTTTTGCATTTGAGATGTCTTGTATAGTAGCTGTGCTATTGTTATAGGATGAGTTTTTCGAAGGTAAGGTGTAGGGTTGAGGTTAGGGACAGGGAAAGGTTTTGCATGTATTAGCACAGTGGGCAAAGCCAGTAAAGGCATCCTATCTTGGGTCCCTCTTAAAATCCCATGAAACAATTATACCTGGCAAAGACAACCTGGATCACGTCTAACTCTTCTCAACTAATACTATAACTCATCCTTCATCTACCTATTTTCCGCTCTTTTCCTTCTCGCAATTAATCATTTTCCCCACTACATTTTAATAAGTCTTCAGGTTCACTCACTGACTGGATTCTAACCAATAATTGATTAATATAATCCAACATGGCTTACAACCTGACTGCATACATGACCACCATCCACCACCTTTGCTATGCCATCTTACTTCTCCACCCAACAAATATCACTTTACAGTCACATCAGAGACCTCTCTCTAACTTTGACAAGAAAAGTTTAAAGCAATCCCTAAAATATTTCCCTCTTCATGATGCTGTGAAACACCTTAACCACACATTTCTCAACATCCTAAAGGAACATGTCCCATCAAGAAGAAAAGAAATGAACCCTGACCGATGGTTATCTCTTCCATACAAAACAATGAAACAACAAGAGAAAGCCTGGAAGGCATGGAGAAGTAAGAAATCTCAATTTTCATTTCAATCCTACTACACTCTTAGAAATGTTTCCAGGTCTCAGGTTCTTGCTGATAAAATAAGCTATTTCTCAAATCTAAAAAACACTACCAAAAAATCATCAGAAAATCTGGTCATATTATCTCCCAACTACTCAGGCCAAGCAAACCATCGCAACCCAATATGCAACCTAATGCCATACACTGTATTACTGCTTGAGCTTTCAACTCTCATTTTATAAATTCTGCTCTCTCTCTCTCTCTATCAAATCTCAGCTCTGGTTTACACTCACAGTATAACCCAACCTAGAGCAGTCATAGCAATCACCCCAATCCCTTCATCACTTAACCAGTTCCAGCCACAACAGTAAAAGCATACATCTCCAAACTCAAACCTACCTCACTGGCAGCAGACAATTTACTCAGGAAATACATCAAAACAGCTGCCTATGTTGTCACCTACCCAACATCTACATCCATCAATTGATGAATTCATGAACCACATTTCCCACTCTGCTGGAAATACGATTATATCATACCCCCTCCATAAAGGTGAAACATCACCCAAATTAACCAACTCCAGACCATTGCTACCCTTACTTCTACAATCTTTGAGAAATGCATACATAGCTAGCTACTTCAATATCTCTTACCCAGAAACATATTCTCACTAACACAATATGGAATTCCTCCATCCCACAACACTGACACTGCTGTATTATTGTTCCTAAATTTTATACACCACCACAGAAATAATAACAACTTAGTATCAGCAATCTATGTTGATCTAGCAAAAGCTTTTGTTACTGTATCATATTACATCTTCTCCTAAAACTCTCACAACTAGGCCATTCATCCTCCTTCCTCTCTTGGTTCAACTCCTACTTCTAGAACATGGAACAAAGCATCAAATCTTATCAGTCCATGTCCACCTCATTAATTATGCCAGGAGGGGTGCCGCAAGACTCATTTTAGGTTCTCTACTTGGTAACATCTTTATTAATGGCTACACTTAAATTTTGATAATGCCTCTATTATCCAATATGCTGCTGACTACACTACAATCTGTTAAGTGAAAATATTGAAGAATATCCCAACATATTTCTCATTGTTAGAATTCTTAATTAGAAACTTGAATCTGGTCCTTAATACAAAAAAGAAAAAAAAAAACTAAACTCAAGCAGTTCACTCCAAAAACTATCAAAGCATCAAAACTAAATTTTCAATGCTTTCTATCATTGGCACCCTATCAAAATCATTCATAATACTAAGCTCCTACGAATGATTATTGATAACAACCTTAAATTTGATCTACATAACTAAAAAGCACATCAAAAACTTAAACAGGCATGCAAAGTCAAATATTTCCTAACAGACTTCACAAGGACACAAACAGCACCTACACTCCTGCTACCTACCCTCCTATACACACCTTCCACTTTTACTAACCTTCACTCTACCCAACTCTCCAAACTTGAACAAACCTGCAGTAAAACTGCTAAATTTGCCACAAACATACCAAGGCAAACCCATTAGTTCACTATAATCAGACAACTAAACTGGATTCAGTTACCCAACATTCTTAAACACAACCAACTAAAAAAGCCCACAAAATCTTACACACTCTAGATATACTTCCTTATCACAGACCTGTGATGTCAGGGTACTTTGCTCCATGTGCACTCAGATCAGCAAACCAGTGTCTGACCGCTACCATCACTACTAACAATTCACATGGCAATTCTCTCTACTCCTCCTCAGTAGCCAAACAATGGAATGCACTACCTTTATCACTCCACAAAATGAAAAACATCATTCAGTTTAAATCCTTTCTAAAAGATTATCCCACAGACAACAGTCAAATCCAAATATATTAAAAACATCACCTTTAAAACTGTCAAATAAGTTAACAAATATAAAAATTCATCAAACAAATATAAGAAATATACATATAACACTGGATCACATTCCAGGCATAAACAATGCAGTAAATATAAAATGAATACTGAAAGCCTGAAAGCACACTCTCTTAGATGATTATCTTTCTTTAGATTATATATATATATATATATATATATATATATATATATATATATATACACACACACACACATGTATATATGTATATGTATATATTATTATATTTGTTAAATGTTTATATTTGTTAATTTATTTGATAATTTTAAAACTGATGTTTTTAACAGTTTGAATTTGATTATGTCATATGCTTTTGTTTTTACATGTATTAAAAGGTTTTGAATGTTATTGGCTATTATACTTGACAAAGCGTGTAAACGTTTGGATTATTCCAACAGTTTGCAACAGCTTATGTATTCATTAAATTTATCTGTGGTGCACTGAACGGCTTTTATTGAACGGCAACCTTGTGGAGCTTTTCACCCTGGACCTCCACCACAAAAGGGCTTTCACCCAATCAGACTATCAGTAAATAAATATAAACAAAAAATAAATTAAATTAATAAATAAAGGAAGGAAGACCTTCTCTAGATATGCAATAACTGTTAAAGGGCACAATCCCCACGATTAATTAAAAAATTATATTTAGATATCATTAAATGGATTTGTTTGAAATGACAGTGTTATCTGCTGATACTTCCTGGTGCATATTATCAGTAGCTGTCTATCCAAGTATGAGAAGATGAAATGCCCTTTTTGTGCAGCTCTTCTACTATTGCCGCTGCTTAGCACTTATGAAAAACTCAAAGTCACAGCCTAGATGAAGGCACTAGTGTGATCTAACAGTATCATGAAAGAACAGCAAATGTCACAAACAATATGTGGAGAGTAAGATTGCCATTTTGAAAAACGGAGACAGATCCATCCTAAATCAAGCAAATTTGCAAAAGAATATGGACAAAGCTATAACACTGGCATTGGGAGCTCTAGCATTGCAACTAACTGATCCAGGACCATGAAGTCTTAGTTATTTTCTATACATCCTACACTAGAACGATCATCTAATACAATGATCCCTTTGATATGTACCTCTCCAAACTCCATGGCCTAGAAGAGAAATCTCTTACTATGAAAATTATTACATCATGCTCCCAAACCCACAATGACAGAATAAAAGCCCTCTCATACTCTGTTTCATACAGGTCTATATGTAGTGATCTCTGCCTGATCTTCTACAACATGAAATATCTCATTAGCACTTTTGAATGATTGCTGTTTTCAAAAAGCTAGTGGCACCAAAAATACCCACAACAAAAATCTCACCCTTCATTAACACTCAAACAAGACTTACTGGCATGATGAATATCTAACTCAGCACATCCTAGAGCTCGAATAGGTCAACTTAAACTTTAAAAAACTAGTAGTGGAATTAATATAATCAATACATTGTATTAATTACCATTCCATATAAGGAAAATATCATCCACAAATCTTCGGAAAAATAATATATTTGAACCATATAAAGAATTATTAAAAATATTTTCATCTTCCCAATTTTTTAAATATTTTTAATATTTTTAAGAATTCTTTATATGGTTCTAATATATTATTTTTCTGAAGATTTGAGAATGATATTTTCCTTATATGGAATGGTAATAAGCAGGAATTAATACAATTTATTGATTATATCAACTCCACTACTAGTTTTTTAAAGTTTAAGTTGACTTATTCGAGCTCTAGGATAAATTTCTTAGATGATGAGCTTTTTAATGAATGGGGTTTGAATTCAACCATATATAAGAAACCATTACATAAGGAATAATTACCTTAATGGGCAGAGTATGCATGCACAATTCATATTTAAAAGTATTGTGAAAGCACAATTTACTCGGGTTTCTAGACTTAATACTGATAATACTCTTTTATCTGTTCAGTTACAGGAAATGATGAAAGAGTTTATTGAAAGGGGTTATGATGAATGTATGTTGGAAAATGTTTATCATGATACATTAGTTGAAAGAAATGATACATGTAAACCTTATCTTACTTCTACACCATCTGAAGTTACTGTAAGGGATAGGACTAATACATTGCTTTATGTTACAACATTTAATAGGGATAGTAGAAAAATAGAAGCTATAATAAGGGATAATTGGTGTATTTTGTTGACCATTCCTGACCTAACTCACTATATTAATTGTTTCCCTAGTTTTTCACATAAGAATTGCCCAAATTTAAAGAGGTGGCTTTTTTATAAGGATTTCCATCAGCAAATAAGAAAAATGTCAAGTAAAATTGGGACTGTCCCTTGTTATAATTGCCCTAGTTGTGCTTACATAAACATGGATGAATGTTTTATACACCCTAGTACTAATAAGATGTATTCTGTTAAATATTATGCTACTTGTAATACTGATAATATTATTTATTTGGCCACTTGGAGGACTTGTCCTACATTTTATTTGGGAAAATCTACTCGCCGATTAAGGGATAGAATAGTGGAGCATAGATCAGAGATACATAGGTTCATAGGTTCATACTAGGCTATTTGCCCTAGGGCATTTATAAGCCTAGCCAGAATGTGTTTGGCTTTCGCCACCCATTTTAAATTTATTTTGCTATGCCCTTTTTCGAGGTTAGTATACTGTGCCTCTGTCTAACAGTGACACAGAAGTGATACCCGGAGTAAACCTACGATCTCCCATCCACTCATCAAGATTCCTCTTGAAGAGAGTCAATGAGGAACTCTGCCTAACCTGGACTGGGATTTTATTCCAGAGTGAAGGGAGCCTCTGGGTTATGAATCTGTCCCTCCAGCATGTCCTATTTATTTCAGTGCTGAGGTTCAAGTCTCTCAAGTGCCTAGCTCGATGGGATTTGGATTTTCTGAGGTGCAGCATGTCCATTAATTCCGGGTTGGACATGGCTTTATACATCAGGCACAGATCGCCTCTGAACAGGTGGTATGCCACTGAGTAGAGCTGGAGTTTCTTTAACCGGGCAGCATATGACATCTGGTTGAGCCCTTTGATCCTCTTGGTGAGGTACTTTTGGGGTCTTTCCAGTTGCTGTAGGTGTCTGGTAAGGTACATCCCAAAAGGGGCATTGTACTCAATTATGGGCCTGATGAGGGATGAGTAAAGAGGCACGATGACCTCCCCTGATCTAGATGTGAATCCCTTCATGATTAGGTGGGCTATATAAAATGTTTTTCTAACCACTTTGGCCACGTGGTTGTCAAATGAGAGATTGCTATCAACTTGGGTCCCCAGGTCCCTAATTACTTCTTCTGTACTTAATGGATTACCACCTATGTGGTAATTTGTGGGCACTTTGTTTTTGCCAAAGGGGATGACTATACACTTTTTGGCATTTAGCTTGAGGCCATGGCTCTGGCACCAGTTGTCTGTTTCTATGAGGCCCTTTTGGAGGATGCTTGTGTCGGCTGGAGAGTCGATTATGGTGCCCAGTTTGCAGTCAACTGTGAACTTGGTCAGCCACAGTCCTTCCGTGTTGGCCTGTACCTCCAAGAAATATATACCGAACAAGAGAGGTCCCAGGACTGAGCCTTGTGGGACACCACTTGTAACTGGTTTGGAGTCTGACATGGCTCCAGCAATTCTAACCATGTGGGTTCTGTCCTTGAGCCAGTTTGCAATCCATCTAGTGACATAGGGGTTTATATTTAAGCTGGTGAGCTTATCTATAATGCCCGAGTGGGATATTGTATCGAAGGCTTTTGCGAGGTCCAGGTAGGCTGTGTGGACCACCTTCCCCTCGTCAATGGCCTTGGTGACTGTTTCAAAGAAATCAACCAGCTTTAAGAGGCAGGATCTGCCCTTAACAAAGCCGAACTGGGTAGGATCCAGTGTCTGTAGGTCCCCAATATCTTTATTTATGAGGTCCATGATGATCCTTTCCATAACTTTGCAGACCAAGCTAGTCAGGCTTATGGGGCGATAGTTTCCAGGATCCGTTGAGGCACCACCTTTATGGAGAGGGACCACTGTTGCTGTATGCCACTCTTTGGGCACATATCCTGTAGTAAGGCTGAAATTGAACAGTAGTTTTATGTTTGGGTTTAGCTCTTCTTGGAGTTCATGTAGGACGCAGCCCGGGACACCGTCTGGTCCCATTGATGCTGTGTTTTTTGCTTTGGAGAGGGCGGCTCTTACCTGAGCATCTGAGATGTCAGGGGGGCAGCATTCTGCTGGGATATACATAGAGGGATTTCTACAAATGCTTTGGCCCAACATATAAGTGAAAATGGTGATGCTCATAATTTTTCTTTTAGAGTTTTGGATGTGGTTTTTAGAGACCTAAGAAGTGGAGATATAAATAATAAATTGCAGGTTAGGGAGTATGATTGGATTTTACATTTACATGCTGACCATGCCCCAGGTATAAATAAGATGGTCTGTTTAAAACCTATTTAAAGTATAGGCAAATGTGTTTGAGATCATTGTTTTTAAACAATTGTACTGGCTGTGTGATGTCATGTGTCTATTTTCCTTTTCTATTTAAATGAGTTCTTAAGTTGATTTATTATACTGATGAAGGATTTTATCCAAAAGCTTTATCATTAAACGGCTGATGTTGTGATTACACGTGTTCGTATTTTTGTTGCATTTTCAACGTGTTACTACTTTACCATGATCTGCAGTTGCTTTGAATGAACTACCTCACATCATCATCACAGCAGTAAAGAAACAACAGAACAGTTTACCTTCCATAAATCCCCATCAGCGGACTATATAAGAAACATAAAAGAAATCTACTTCCAATGAAGATGATGTGCTTCTTCGCAACACACTTATTCATAACTATGGGACTCATGGGAGATAAGCAGTTCAGATTCAGATCAGGATGCAGCACAACTGACCCAATGTTTGCAGTGAGATAGATAGTTGAGAAAAAGCTAGAGATACGGGAAGAGTCCAACTAAGCATTCCTAGACATGGAGAAAGCATATAACGAGGTCCCAAGAAAGCTGATTTGGGCAGTCCTGTTATGGTCTGAAGTCCCAGAAACATTGGTAGAATTAGTTCCAGTATTCCTGCATGGTCCAGAAACCTGGGCAGTAAGGCAGAGTAGTTGAAGAAGATACAGGTGATGGAGGTGAAGTGCCTGAAATGGACAGTAGGAAGCACACTGTGGGACATATAAGGAAAGGACGACATCAGAGCAAAACCACACGTGACTAAAATTACACAGGAAGTCAAACAGAAGAGATTATGGTAGTTTGGACACATGTAGAAAAGCAGAAGACAACCTGATGAAGATGATTTGGTACAGATAGGAAGAAGAAAAGAGGAAATGAGGGCATCCAGCAAAGAAATGGATGGACTTCATGATAAAAGACCTGCAACAGTCAAGCACAACTGTAGAAGAAGGTAAGAGAGTGGCAATGAATCAAGAGAGATGGCAATAGTTGACATAACCTGATTCCATGTAGAAAATGAGGGGAAAGGGAGAATGGCGACAATGATGGTGGAACTGGTTGGTGGTTAGGAACTTCACTGCATTTGTGGACACTGTGCCGATTATGAAAAATGTTACATGCACAGACCATGGACTCCTTATTATCTTCTATAAGTGTGATGCTCCCTCCAGTCTTCTGCCTCCCTGGACACCACATCTAGAATCTCAGTCACCTATACTTAAAAATCTCAAATGCAGGAGAAACCTCATAGTCAGTACCTCTGGATAGATCAGGTTTTGTATAAACAGTATAAAAGTCAGTGTATTTTTCTTCAAGCAAAGAAAGACATTCATTCTCATGGGACAGTGGATGCTACAGCATAACTTGCTTCTATACCAGCTAGATCAACAGATGCTTCACTGACACAGAGGGATGAAGCCCTGATTGTGAACCGGCTTTGACTAGCAGCTCAGGTATCTGTTAGAGAGAAATGACAAGGCTCAGCCTGCTAACCTCTCCTTGGGGGAGGATATGGGAGCAGGTTAAAGACACACAACTGATGTACTAAAATGTTGGTAGTGAAATGTCAGTCATGCAGTCTCATAGCCAGTCTGTGTTGGGGTAGGCAGTACAACAGGCATATCACCACTCAGGTGGGGACAGGACCTTCAAAACAGAACTGCACAACTCTCCTTTGATGTCAGTTCAAAGTATCAAAGTAGGAAGGCTTTAAACAGAAAAGTCACAGCATGAGCAGAGTATTCAATGCTTCAGGTAACCTGGTTCATCTGTGCCACCTGTGGTTGCTGGACTCATTTTCCCTTTCCACCCTACCAAGTCAGTCTCTGACACATTTTAACAGCAAGAATATTATGCTGAACTCTGAAGCAAAACTAAGCATCTCCCAAGGCAAAACAGCACTGGCAGATGCCTACTGCCATGCAGTCAAAAGTGTTAGTGTAGGCCCTTATAAACAATGAAGCTTAAAGGTGAAGCTGCCTGGAGAGAACTTGGTAATTGTTCTTCAGAAAAAGAAACAAAGTTTGCACACAGTGTTGAAAACATATATAACTCATACTGGCATTTTAGAAGATCATCCATATTACTTGTTTAAAAACAGCAGAAGCAAAAAGCATCAGTTTGTTCCTGGCATCAAGTTTCACAACTTATTAAGAGAATGACTCACAAAGTATATTAACCTCACTGACCAGTCAAAGCTAAGATAAGTATGGGGAGGAAAAGAAATATAATGGTGCTTTGCTAAACCCATATCATGTGTTAGCCTCATAAGAGAAAGCTAAACAATCTGGTGTCAAGTAGTAAAAATCTCTCTGGCTCTTGCGTTTTCTGTCAGAGCAAAATGGGACTTTACCAGAAAGGCTTACTAGAAATATTTAAACGGGGTTTAGTGAACATGTTTGCTTTTCTGGAATTTCCAAGTTATAATACACAAATGCTGCACACCCCGTAGCTACACCACAATCAAAATAAAGGGTTATTTATTTACATATTTGTTAACTAAGAAAGTGACCTGATCTAAGTGGGCTATTTAAATACACAAACAATGAACTACAAAAATTAAGGCAAAGACAAAACATTCAATAAAATGTATCATACAAAAGTATACAGAGATATACCTGCCCAACAGTGTTGCATACTATGCAACTGCATGCATAAACAGCAATAAACTACAAGATGCCTCATTAAGAGCTAGTCAGTAACCTGACAGTTTTCATTCTGAATGCTGCTTTGTTCAATTTCAGAAAAAATAAGGGCACTTAAACGGAAATACATATATTGTGTGGTAAGAGCCCACTGCACCCCAACTTACTATGGTGATCTTAAATGGGATGGAAGATTTTCCTGCTCCTTTCCAGTGCAGCAGTATCATTTAGGTCTCTGACTCTCAGCACTGCCCTGTTTGCACTATGATTTTCTAGTTACTGAGCTATTCCCCTTTTGTGACACTGCTGCGCAGTTAACTGCCCTGAATTTCTTTTGGAAATAAGCAATAACTGGATAATCATGCGAGGAAACAAGTACACTCTGCCCAACCAGTAAGGCAGGATCTAAGTAGGGAGGAAAAGAGGATTAGTTAAGAATGGCATCCAGTTGGGTGGGTATGGACTTTCACATTTGAAGAGCATGTATATCAAAGTTCCTTTTGTTTCTACCTAGGCTACATCTCCAGACTGAAAAACAAGAAGAGGAATCCAGAAAAGGGAATGACTCATTGGCTGCTCACCTTTCTAATCTTTCAGTGTCAATCTCCATTAACAGAGGTGTCTCATTCTAAATCTTGAGCTGGATCAAATAAAAATGAAAGCATGTTAGCAGATCCATTGGCAGATACATGTGCAGATGGAAGTGTAGCTAGACAAATAAGCAAACATAAAGAACCACTATAAGAAAGAAGTGATTTTACTGTGATGAAGATTTAGGCATCCATGACTGAAAAACAAAAAGAAAAGACAGGGAAAAAAAAGAACACCACATGTCCCAACAAGTGGTTTAGTGAAAAACAGATGAAGTAGTGCAAGGTACAGCAGAAAAAGAAGAAAAAAGCTACAAATGTTGATGAACAAATCAGTGAAAAAAGGATTAAAGGAAGGGCATTGTCCTATGCATGTGATGTCATTAGTAAGCAAGTCAAATGATGATGACAACACTATCACCTAAGAAAAGCACTCTTAATAAAGGGAATGGATGCTGGGATAAAAAGGAAGGGATAGAGGCAGCTTGTGACCTAAAAGATGACACAGCTAGATATACAGGTAAATCTGAAGAAATAGCATAAGAATCTCTTTCTCCACATAAGTTTTACTGATGAACATTATCCTCAAAAGTCCATTTACTCTTGCTACAGTGTTTGGTATAAGACTCCTTAAACCATTACCCCTAAAATAACAACTGTACAAACAATTCTTGGAATGATTCCTGCTCCAGAGGGAACTGAGTCTCCTCTATTAAATGCTCCCTGAGCTACTGAAGGAGTGACATACATGTGTCATAGTCAAGATCTAGACTGTTCATGCATCCATTATGAAGTTCCTTTAGTCGCACTCTTCTGGCTACAGATACATCCGAAACAAGGCTTCTAAAGAGACATCAGGGAAAGGGAATGAAAATAAGGTGCCTCAATCAAGGCATATGTGACACACAAAACAGTCCAATTTAGGCCTAGTAGCATACATTTTGTTTCTTAAAAAAACTAAGAAGTTTCTGAAATGGCAATATTTTACACATGATATGATATAATTGGTGCCATCACACATAATCATCTAGCAAACTGTTGATGAAAATCTTCATTTAGAAACCATGCCTATGCTTCTGTTATTACTGCATTTTACCACTAGCTGCAATCTGGAGCGCCTTCTGTGTGGAGTCTGCATGTCCTCCCCACGGTCGAGTGGCCTCCGAAAGACATGCGTGAATGGGCATGCCTTCGCTGAAGGTTGGGCGTCGGGCTGGCAACTCGGCACCATACAAATCGACTGCCAATCATTAGCGGACCGGAGTTCCGCTGTGGCGACCCCTAACCGGGAAAAGCCGAAAAGACAAACAAACCACTAGCTGCAATATATTTCCTGAGGAGAAATTATATACCTGATGAAAATATCAAGTTTTCTTACGAAAACAGCAGCAGAGGGAAAAACTTTACACTAGTACATGTATGTAATGCGCCCTTACTACTAGATCTGTAATGGTACTCAGAACAGTCTGCAATTAACAGGTAAGCGTGTAGCTTCCTGAGGTCATGTAAACTATTTTTTGCAAATACTTACCAGTGTTTGCCAGTAAAATTCTCAGTATGAAACAATCATGGTGTAGCATTGTTTGCAACAGCAAGTTCCAGTTACAACATGGCTGGGATAACAGCAGTTTCAGATGTCCCAGAGCTGCCAGCTCTACCGATGGACTCCTTTCAAAAAGCAAGATAAAAAAAGAAAAATGTACTTAATTTAGCTATGAAATTAATAGCCTTAAAGTGCAAATGCAAGGCTAACTTCCTTAAATGTCAATTCCTCCCAGATTAGTCTGAAATGCTTTCATGGTTGCTTACTTTAAGACTACTTGGGGAAGGAATTACATTTAATCGCAACTCGCTAAAAGCAAATTAACCTTTGGTAAGCTGCCAAATATACTGTAAAACTGATAGAAAGTAACCTCACTTATCTCTGTGGTAAGACCATGTACTGTTTTGTTTTATGAGGCAGAGATCTTTTTCTGCATGAATAAATCCAGAGTAGACATATTTTACAATTAGAGTTCTACAGAAACTGTTTAGTGTCAATCCACAAATTAAATTATACCAAGCGTGTATGCCTGAATAATTGAAGGAATTTTAACAAATATGTAATCAATTATAAATCACTCAAATGTTTTCAGCCAATCAATGCACAAAACCATTGTGCTTTGTATTTTGCATTTAATATTCTTACACAGAAGTATTAAAAGAAACTTCCATGCTCCCGTGCATAGAAGACTTTTTTTTAAATACATTTTCAAAAAATATTTAGAATGTATTTGAATTGTGTATAAACATTGCATGGTTTACACCAGGGCCTTATAATGATGAGTGTTGATAGCAAAAATGATATATGCACTTAGCTTTGTCTTACATTTCTGTGACCAAATTTCATGCTAACAGCTTTTTTTTTTTTTACAATGGTATGCCACACTTCAGGAATATTGTTATTTTATAAACAGAATTTATATTAAGAAATTCTGACTCATGATTAGTACATTTAGTGGAATAGAGTTTGGCTCCATGCAAATCACAAAACATCACCACCACCTAGAGCTTTTCCTCAAAACAGGTACCTGTGTAATCAAATGTATCAGTTTGATATTAAAACAAGTAAAATACACCTTCTCAACAGTCTTATGTCACAAAATTATTCTTAAAAAATGATGGAAAATACCATATGCACATGTTCTCTCTTTAATTTCACATTCAGTTTTCTACACAAGTCAACAGAATTCCTAGCAAAACTGGTAAACAGATATTCAATTCTAGTGTATTAAATTAGCTATAATTCTTACTGCATAAAGAGTGTAGCACAGATCCCTAAAATACTGCAAACCTCCATTATGCTCTTAAACATGTTGTGCAAGTGCAAAAAAAATATTTTCCTCATGCCTTCTGTATATGCACATTACCTTTTCATGGCTTGTATTATGGGTTGCAAATTAAGAAAACATACTGAAACCTGCTGTACCTTCCTGACCTAAATTTGAGTTCTACAGAATCCACCTGTTTACAGAGTTCAGCTATGAGCAGATATTTTAAATGCACCAGTAAAAGTAAATATTTAATATAAAATGCAATTTAAATGAGATAAATAAGAATTACCCGCTACATTTTATACAGTTGAAAATATTGGTTATTTTACTTACTTATTGCATTTATTAACTGTGACTGTTTAACTGGGCTTAAAGCTATTTTTTTGTTTCAGTGGAGGCCAAGAGAGAAAAGCTCCAATAACAGTGATACACAATTTGTTTCTAAGCACAAACAGGATTATGAGTGTGCCTCTAATCGTAACTAGTGTATATATTCGAAACATGAGTGTCAAGAAATTTACCTCGCAACGAAACTTGAAAAGTGAATTTCTTGACATTCATATTAACAAGACAAAGAGGGTTATGTTCAGAAAATCCCAATCACTATTTTTGCTGAACATGGAACTTGAGCTGTTTTACTGTACTTCAAACATTAGAGTAAAAAATGTAGAAGCACTAAGTGTCTTACAGCTTTCAAAGCTGTAACATACTTATCACTGTCAGTGAACGGCAACAAAAGAAAAGCACTGGGAAGCTAAAATACTTTAAAACAAGTTGAAAATACTTCCTTTGGCCAAAAAGAAAGGCTGAAAGAAATTCATAATGCTTTAGCATTTTCATGTTATGTTCACAATGCCGTTCTGTAGTGATCGCTGTCCACTGCTAATACACTCGCACAAGACTAGGAGTAGTTAACAAAAGCTGACACTTTAACAAGCCTGCCTCTTCCCTGACTTCAGAGCATGATTGTGGTACTTCCATGCAGTGCACAGTAACTGACATATTAGCACTCTACATAGGAAATATATTACTGCCATAATATGTAATCATAATGTAATAATTGCAACATACATAAGAAAGATGGAGTATACTAAAAGAATATGCAAAAATGGTACTTATGTTACATACAACACATTTACATTTTAAAACGTATTTCTGTATTATAAGAAATACCCAATACAAAAATAGCTTACTATAATTTTCAAGAAAAAAAATCTATGCTCAAGTAGAAGAGAAATTAACATAAACCAAAGAGAGTAAAGTATTTCAAGTGATTTGAGTACTTTTAGCTGAGATGATAATAGAAGCTAATAACAGGAAGATACTGTTAAAATATGTTAGTACACCAAAAAGTGTTAATACAAAGAAATAACACCATACAAACAATAGCAGATTAGATTAAGCATTAAGGTTTAGAAAATGATAACTGGCTATTAACAGGTCCATCAGCTCTACGATGCTGAGTAAAGTGTCCAGGGCAATTATATATCGCATACTGGGTGCAGTCATTATAATAATAAAGAGTTTTGTTACAAATGTGCATTTCCAGTTAAGAGTCAGGTGTTCTCTTACTGAGTGGCTAAACTTATCAAGGATATGTTGTTGGTAAGGAATTCCATAGTGTTGAAACACATACTGAACTCCATAATGTTTATTAGATTTTCAGTTAAAAGGTTATTTTTTATTTTTTGAGCCACGTGATCTCAGTCGGTTGTGGATTTGTACTAGGTTTTGAAAGGCAGGAAATTGATCAGCGTTGCAAAACATTTTATATACTGTCCTCATTTATGTTGTTATTTTACTACTTTGTAGTGCTAGCCATTCAGTTCTTCTAAACACTAAAAGGCGATGAGTCTTATTTGGGAAGTTCATAGGTTCATAGGTTAGTACTAGGCTATCAGCCCTAGGCCTATACAAGCCTAGCCACAACAATTCCCTGAATATTTCTTCCCACATTATTTACTTTCCTGGACCCCTGTCTAGCAGGGCGACTGACGTGATCCCTGGTGTGAATTTCCTTTCTCCCATCCAATCGTCAAGGTTCTTCTTGAAGAGGTCCAAAGAGGCACTCTGCTTGACATGTATGGGCAATCTATTCCAGAGTCTGGGGAGTCTCTGGGTCAGGAACCTATCCCTCTAACATGTTTTGTTTATTGTGATGACAAGGTTTAGATCCCTGGAGCGTGTAGCTCTGAGGGATTGGGATTTCTTTAAGTGTAGCATGTCCAACAGCTCTGGGTTTGACATGGCCTTGTATGTTAAGCAGAGATCGCCTCTGCGTAGACGATATGCGACAGAGTATAGCTGGAGTTTTTTAAGGCGGTCAGCATAGGGCATCTGCTTTAGGCCTGTGATTCTTTTAGTGAGGTATTTCTGAGGCCTTTCCAGTTGTTGCAGATGTCTTCAGAGGTACATACCAAATGGGGCATTGTATTCTATAATGGGTCTAATGAGGGATGAGTACAGTGGGACAATGACCTCCTTTTTTCTGGATGAAAAGCCCTTCGTGATGAGGTGTGCCACATAGAAGGATTTCCTGACTGTTGTGGCGATGTGGTTATCGAAGGTGAGACCACTGTCCACCTGTGTCCCTAAGTCTCTTATCACACTTTCTGTGTTTAGTGTACTGCCACCTATATGGTAATTCATGGATACATGTTTTTTCCCAAAGGGGATAACAATACATTTCTTGGCATTGAGCTTGAGCCCATGGTTTACTGGAAATTTGGCTACTTGGTTATGGTAGTGTTCTAATTCGTTAAACTGAGTTTTATGTAGAATAATAGAGGTAGATGATACATACAACAAACTTAAGTAGAAATGTATGGATGGAGGGTTGTCACTAAAAGTTTCAGATAGATATGATTTTGACAGCATGCCAAATTTTTGGTTGGTTTTACTGACTGCAAAATCTATATGTTTATCAAACTTCCATTACTTATTAAAAATAAATCCCAACAGTTTAGTTTTTGAGACCATGCCAATGGCAGTACTGTTGACAGATGTAATTGTGATTGTCATTCTTTCTGGGAGCTATATCAGGTACAAAAAGAATTATTATTATTGTTGTTATTGATGTTGCTGTTATTGTTAGTATTACTATTTTTTTAATTTAGCAGTAGCAGAGATTACAACCAAGTTTTTTTCTGTATTAAACTTGTAGCTGCCTACACTTTCTTGGTAGTATATCAATCCAGCCACCACCACTTACCAGCAAAAGATCCCAGCCCTCACTAAAAACAGATGTTCTTTACTTCCTCAGCAATCCAATGAAGCAATGAGCGAGCCCATAAAACATCAACATATAACAGTTAATACCATATCCCCCAATCCCTTAAAACCATTACAATTATACAAGCAAAAACAATGTCTTTTTTACATTGCTATGTGAAAAAAAAACTTTCTGGTGGCCTACTGCATCAATAGCCCAATAAACATGATACCATAAAAAATGTAATCAGATTTCTTGCAAATTGCTTTTCTAAATTATGCCAATATCTGTCTCGCAGTGGTTATACTACTAAGCCATATTTTAACAATGAAGAAAACTTGCTACTCAGATCATTCTTGGCAACAGCATGACTTTTACGAAAAGGATGCTGTTGGTGTCTAGTCATACTCATAAAAATGAAGCAAGCTTACCATCTAGACTTTCCACCGGTCATCATTTTTATTATGACATACACATTTTGTGCATGTCGACACTGCTCTGGCAAAAGGTGGCACTTGGATATAGCAATATGCTTCTCAGTGGTAATGTGATATTTCCAAGATTCAGCATTTCTCCAGTTTTTCATAGCACAGCTGCGTTGACTGAAACACAGCAGAGCAAATTCTCCTCCATAGTAGTTAATATGAGACACAAGATTTATGCAAGTGAGAAAATCAAATTGTTAGTTCAAATAAGAAGTCACAGAACAATTAGAAGTGACCATATCAGTTAGTGTCATCTCAAACACCACTTCAGAATTTGGTCTTGTGGAACATTCTGATGCTCAGCCCTCTGAAGACCACTTTGTTGACCATTTACTGAAGTGACACTTCAAGGAAATGTCTGATTAATGATCTTGTGCCTATAATAATTTCTAAAATGATCCTAGCACAAGCACCGAAAGGATACAGCACTACATTATCACTGTTTCTTTGAAGTGGGGCATGTTCGTCCGCATTACATATGTGAGACAGGGCCAGCTCTCTGGCATATAGGGATGGAGTCTTGATTGTCACTCAAATGACCAGAGTTTGATTAGTGTGTCTCAAGCACTGAAAGAGGCAGATTGGGGTAGTGAAATTGGGTGGTGTGTGTCAGCTTGCCCATCCTGGTGGTAGTGAGAAAGGGATTGGGAAAGGGTGCTTGCCTAGAGATAACTTACCAGTATCAGGAGTCTGTCTTGTCTCTGCTTTTTTTGTTTGCATATGTCCTTTCAAGAATGAAAATAAAGCAGTCACAGGGGGAAATCTGACCTAACATGTCTTGTCCTGACCTAAATACTTTTCCTAAACTGAAAGTGACAGGAGAGCTATGCAAAAGGCACATGTGAAAAGAAAAAGCCTTACCTTTGCTTCTTCTATCTGCATTTGTCCCACGTTGTTGTGACCTAATCATACCATACATATCCAGGACAGCAGCACAATGGCACTGAGATGAAGAGTCTCAAAGCACCTTTCTGCCATCCTGGATGATCCTAAGATGCATGGTATTTAGATATGAAGATAAAACTTTATTTCTGTCTTACATGGACATATGGTACATTTTCTGCCATCAGCAATCTATCAAACGTCTGTGACCATGGTACTCAGCAAAGCATTCAACACACTTTGGTCTTATAGGTCAGCATTCCCATGAAGGTTCAGCATGTTTACCCTTGCTATCACAGTTTCTGCATCTTGACTTCTGCCATTTCACTGGTTAGTGTGATCCAGGCTCAAATCAGCTCACAGGTTCTGGGACAGTAATCTCAGTGTGCCTCTTCCTCTTTTTGTAACTAGCAATGAGGTGCAGCCCTTGGTTCCTTCAAAACTGCAACTGTGTTGTAGGAATAATGTATCCAGTGAATGACACTTGCCAGTGGCTGCTGCCTTCATGGAACATAACGAAAGCATTCACTAGGGCCACATCCCATAGGAACCAGAAAATGCACAACCACCATTTGAGTGCTTTGCTTGTGGTTGTGTACTGTGCTCAGAGCCAACTGGCTCAGTCCATCCCATTCAAGTAACTGATGCGACTATTTACAACTTTTGGACATGGTGCTGATGATCTTGTTCTATCAAGCTTTCTCCTGTGTGTGGTAGAGACAGACAAGACTGGGTTACTATTAGCCGATAGCAGAAATACTGGGTTGCTATAATTTCATTCAATAGCCAAGAGCTGAGAGAGCTGCAGTTCAGAGGGTCCTGCGTTCAAGACTTGGCTGGGGTGATTATACAGAACCTCTTGGTGGGATAGATTTGTACCCCAATGACTCCCCCGTCTGTGGAATAGACTTTCTCTCCATGTCAACCACAGTACCTCATTAGCTGTCTTTAAGTGGAACCTGGACGACTGGATGGGAAACAGAAAATATACCCCTAGGAGCCCACCTGTGTCCCTGCTGGACAGGGAAAACAGGTGCTAACTTTGTGGGAAAATGGGTGAAATTCTTGGCTTGGCTTATAACGGCCTCCAGGCCAATAATCTAGTATCATCCTCTGAAACTATGAACATTGGGCCACTCTGCAACTGCTTGTAGCACCCTTGAGGTGCTTTACTAATGGTCTGTCTGTTGAATATTACAGGCAATCCTCACCTACTGGTGTGCATGATTCCACAGCAATACAGGTCATCTTGTAGCAATTGCTGTGCCAGTGGGACAGAGCTACAGAAGTAAATGTGATGCATCTTGCCAATTAATCCCCTAGTTAAGTCTATCACAACTTTTTGTGCAAGCCCAACCTTAGTATTCTGCTCTGCTTTTCACCTGGAATTTATATACACACCCTCTGTGAGAGTCTGCTAGCACCCATAACTTAATGCCATACCTCTCTGGCTTACTAGGTGTAAAATGGCCAAGTGTCAACATCCACAGAAGCCAATCCTGGCTTCTTCTATTGCCACCTCATGGTGCACATTGTACTGCGTCCTGCATGCATGATGTGCAGCATCCAGTATGGGACATACAAGGTTTAGTTGTCATGAATGCAGTCCTGAGGAAGGCTCAAGCTGGTCACTGCTGTGAAAATGCTGTTGAATTTTTTCAAGCTTCTCTTGGGTCATTTACTCAACTACTGGGAAGCGACCGTATCCAAGGTGGGTTTCCCAGTACTGCCTGAACTCTGGAATGAGTACAAAACACATGTATATGCTAACACACAAAAATGTGCATATGTCTCTAGGACATACAGGACTCCATCACTTATCGAGCTTGTCTACTGAGGCCTGCCTCTCTGCAGCATAGTGATTAGTTTCATAGGCAACAAGGGAGTACAGCTCTTCTGGGAACATCAGGTTCATGAAGCCCATCTCTGTGCTATCTGGCCGAGGTAGGTTACAGGGCCTACTGGACCCACAAAGTCATCAATGTGTACTGCTGTAAGATGTTTTTCCCACATGTTATTCTTAAGCGGTGGAGGTGCTTAACATGACTTAGTCAGCAGCCTTGCACACTTTAAAATGGGATGTCCTGCATGCTTCATAGAGGGATACCTGGTCTGCATGGAAGATGATGAAGGGTTCCACAGCCATGAGTGCCTGCACTCAGAGACTCTTCTGGATGAAGTGATGGCCAGAAGGAAGGCGGTCTTCCAGGAGAGAAATTTTAGCTCTGCAGAGGAAGCTGGTTCGAAAGAAGGCAGGGTGAGCTTTTCCAAGATAAAGTTAAGGTCCCAAGCCAGTGTTGGTGCCCTTCTGGGGGGCCTCAAGTTGTTAGCCCCTCTGAGGAAATGTTTGATCAAAAGGTGTGAGAAAATAATGGGAAAATGGGCAGAAATAGCAGAGGCATGAATTTTTATAGAGGAGAAAGAGAGACCATTGTGTAGTAGGTCAGCTATGTAATCCAGGATGAGGGGGATGGAGGGCTGTGCCACACTGGCCCCCTTAGCCTGGGTCCAGGTGCAGAACCTTTCCCATTTATCTGCATAAGACTTTCTGGTGCTAGTGTGTCTGGCCTCACAGATAACATCCAGAACCTGTTTACTGAGAATGGCAGATTGGTTTGGGGTTAGGGAATAAGCCAAGCTGCTAAAATGAGTGTCTGCAATTGGGGATGCATGAATTCCTCTTCCCTCTGGGTTAGGAGGTTTGGAATCTGAGGAAGATGCCATGGAGGCAGTGGGGACAGGCTGTGCAGCAAGGGGTACCAGTGCTGTTGCGCCAGTCTGGAGCTATAAGAATGGTCCTTGGTTTTTCCTCCCTTATTTTGAGCAGTACCCTGGGGAAGAGAGGTAGGGGAGGAAAGACATAGACTGAGAGGTTGATCCAGGGGAAGGACAGGCAGTGGGGACAGGCTATGTAGCAAGGGGTACCAGTGCTGTTGCGCCAGTCTGGAGCTATAAGAATGGTCCTTGGTTTTTCCTCCCTTATTTTGAGCAGTACCCTGGGGAAGAGAGGTAGGGGAGGAAAGGCATAGACTGAGAGGTTGATCCAGGGGAAGGACAGGGCATCCACTTTCCAAGCCATGCAGCGATGCTCCCTGGTGCAGAATTTTTTGAGCTGATAGTTGGTGTGGGAGGCAAAGAGGTTGACCTTCGGGGTTCCCCATTTCTGAGTTATTAGGGTGAAGGTACTTCTGTTGAGCTGCTAGTTGTGTGGGTCCAGAAGGTTTCTGCTTAATTGGTCTGCCAGGGAGTTGAGAGAGCCTGGTAGGTATTGTGCTAACAGGTGTAGTTGCATGGAAGAGGCTGTGAGCCAAAGGGTCATGGCTAGCCTGCATAGCGGGTAGGAGTGGGTCCCTCCCTGCTTGTTGATGTACCACATCACAGTGGTGTTGTTGTCTGTTTTGATCAGGAGAACTCCTGGAAAGAGAAGGGGTTTGAAAGCTATCAAGGCATGCTGCACAGCCATAATCTCTTTTTGACTGATGTGCAAGGGGATTTGCTGTGGGCTCCATTGGCCCTGAATGCACCTACCGCCCAGGTGTGCACCCCAAGTGTAGTCTGATGCATCTGGGATGAGGGTCTGGGCAGTGGGGTATGGGGAAAAGGGCAGTCCCTTGTTGTGGGGGCATGCTGTTGCCCACCAAAGAAATTCCTTTCTGAGGCAAAGAATTATAGGTAGAAGAGTTTCCAGGTCTTGAGAGTGTTGCCAACAAAGGCTCTTTAGGTACCACTGAAGTTTCATCATATGCAGTCTGGCATATGGAATGAGGAGTATGGAAGATGGCATGAACCCCAGAGCTTTCAGGATTTTCCTTGCAGAAAGCTGGGGCCTGGTGGCCAGTTGAGAGAAGTAGGCTGACAGGAAAATTTGTTTCTCTGGTGTAAGGTATGCAATCTGGGATGCTGTGTTCAGATTTGCCCCAGGGATATTATCCTTTGGGTGGGCAACTGTTTTGATTTCTTTTCAATGACTGTGTACCCTAGGGAGGGTAGTAGGTTCTTTACAAAGGCCAAGTGCTTGAGCAGCTTTTTCTGGCTGTCTGCCTGAATAAGGCAGTCTTCTAAGTAGGGGTAAATTTGAATATTTCTTTGTTTGCAAAAGGCAATGGCCGGAGCCAGGCATTTTGTGAAAACTCTGGGAGCAGTAGATAAGCCAAAGGGAGGTGCAGAGAACTAAAAGTGTTGAGATCCTGCCCTGAAGCGGAGATATTTCCTGCATGATTCTCTGATAGGAATGTGGAGGTACGCCTCTTTTAGATCCAGGGTGGCTAGCCAGGCGTCCTTGAAGAGCATGGGTAGCAGCTGCTGGAGAGTGAGCATTTTGAATTTTGGGATTACCAGGAAGGTGTTAAGAATGCATAGATCGAGGATGGGGCGCCAGGTGCCCTCTTTTCACTTTTTTCCAGAAAAGGTCTGGAGTAGAAGCCTTGGCCTATCTGTTCTGCAGGAACATGCTCTACTGCCCTCAAAGACAGCAGGGAATGGATTTGCTTTTGAGCCTCTGCCCACTGATTTGGTGGTAGATCTGGGAACCCTTGTGGAGTTGTTAGGGTGTGGAAGGAAAATTTGTATCCCTGAGACACAATGTTCAGAACCCATTTTTCCTTGGTAATGGTGGCCCAGGTGCTTGAGTGAAACAACAGTTTTCCTCCTAGGGGAAAGTGAAGGTGGGCAGAGGGGAGTTCGGGAGGAGGTGAGTCATTGTGAGTTCTTACAATTAGGTGGTGGATTAGAACTCCCTGGTTTTGAAGTGGAGATAGTCCACTGCTTAGATCTCTGCATTCCATGAGGCTGCTGTCTGGGGGGGGGGTCTGCTTCCACGGGGCCTAGGCTGGGCCTGTTTACTCAGAGCAGGAAAGGACCAGTGCTTGGAGGGACAATGCCTGCTGAACCTAGGGGGTTGGACCGGTAAGAAATATTTAACTGTTTACATAGATTTTGCTTTTTCTTCCATCTTTTTTAAGACCTCTTCTGCCTTAGTGCCAAATAAGTTATCTTTGTGCAAGGGGGCATCCAACAATTTAAATTTGACATGGTCTGGCAGGGGTTGTTCCTTAAGGCATGCATGTCTTCTACTGACAGATTCAGTGACTGCTGCCAAGCAAGAAGCTTCTAGGGCATCAAAACCACAGTGCAAAGTGTGTTTAGTTACTTGACTTGCAGAATGCATTAAGTATTGTAAATCTTTAGATTCTGCCCAAGCAGGAAAGGAAGACATTTTTTGTTTAAGGAGTTCCAAGGTATGTTGCTGATATTTAAGAATATGGAACTGACAATTTAGTGCCCTGAAAGCAACAGCAGCTGAGATGTATACTTTTTTACCCCTTCTGTCCAATGCTCGGGAATCCCTGTCTGAGGGGGTGGGATTCTTAGCAGAGGTTGCTTTAATCCCTTTAGGCCCTTGAGAAATTACCGCAGGGTCAGCTGTAGGATTTTTAAAATGATATTTGTGTGAGTCAGGGACTCTGTAGTACCTGTTTGGTTTTCTGGGAGCAGGAGGTAGGGAGTCAGGAGTCAAGCTGGATTCAAGGAAATCATCATCCACCACATCCAAGACTGTGGGGATGGTCAAGGGTCTGTGTTCAGGAAGTTCTAGGAATTCCCAGAGTCTCTTCTTAGACTGAGGGTAGTCCTGCCTCTCCCATTGGAAATGCTCCCTTAAAGAATGCAGGGTTTCCCCAAAGGAAAAATCCTCTAGGGGAGAGGATGAAGGAATGGATTCCACTGCATCAGAATCCTCATAAGTGGAGAGGGGTTGCATGTCTTTATAGTCAGATGCATCAGATTCATCTACTCTAGTTCAGACAAACCTACTGGGGACAGATCTCTTTTTCTTTTTGAGGGGGTAGCTTGGCTTCCCATGATCAGCATGATAAGGTCTTCCGCCATTTTAAGCATTTCAGACTGAGGCAAGGTAGCAGGCGCCTGAGTGTGGTTGTCGGTTTCTTTGGTGTGGTTCGAACCTTGGGCCTGAGGAACTCAGTTGTTTTCAAAAGAATGGTAGTCGCGAAAGAAGATGTCGGTTTGTATCGAGATTCGGTGGTGCAAAGGACTTCCTCGGAAGCCGGTGGCTGCTCAGCAGCTCTGGACCTATTCAAGGTAGAGATGACCACAGGATCCTTAGATGAAGAATTTGGCGGCATACTGGACTTCGAAAGGGTCTCGGTAGCAGCCTTCGAATCAACTGAAGCGGGCATCAGGGGCTGCGAAAGTGCCTCACTGAGTACATGAGGACTGAGGACTAGCTTAATGGAAGCATTATCAATAGGTTTGGACCTGTGCAGTCTGTCTCTGTCTTTATCTTTACGTTTTTTCTAAAGATCTGCTGTCGGATGGCTTATAAAAGCCATATCGGAATTTGAGGACTGTAAACGAAAATATCTGGCTACAATAAGGGCCTGACAATGGATAGTTCTGGCGTTAAAGCACAAAAGCGACAACAAGGGGCATCGTGGTCTGGGCCTAGACAAGTGATGCAGTAAGAGTGGAGGTCTCGGTGTGGCATTTTCTTTCCACAGGCAAGACAATTATTAACTTTTTCTGACATCAGTTAGTGCAAGAAAAATGGTTCCCCAATGGGGTACTTAGCTTTAGAAGACTTCAACTTCAATTCGGAAATGAAAACTCAGGTAGCGGCCAACCGGCACTCATGCAAACTGCTTCTGCTTTGGGCTCCATGGCAAGAAAAGACTGATGTAATGGCATTGGCTGCCTTATTTTATACCACTGACGACCTGACATCAGTCCTCGAGCGACAGCAACCGACGCAGAAATACTAAGTATCTGGTATTCGGGCCAGCCAAGGGCTACCCTGGCAGGTATAACCCAAATGTGATGACTGCAACAGTCAAACACGAAGAACATCTAAAGATTTTCCTGCAACATGCATTTTCTGGCAATGAACAATAACTATGAAACTCCGAAGTCAAGCATTGCTAACCAACCATAATCCTCAGGGATTTACTGCAAGGTCCAAAATGTTTGGCAGGACCATATGTGGTTGAGGAAGTCTGTTGAGTTCGAACATTAAAAAACAGAAGAATACTCAATCATAAGTGCACAGAACTGTATTTTCTACATGTACTCCAAGTAACATACACCAACAAAAAAATAAAGGGGAAGGAATGCATAGTGCTTTAATGGCTTGAAGTGTTTTAATGGCACAGCAGTCAATGTCTTTGTAATGATCAGATGCAGAACAGTACTTAAATATTGTCCTAATTCACTGACAAAGTTAATAGAATAATAGTTTTGGCTGCAACATGCAGATTTTTAGCACTAATAAATAGCAAACGCAACTGTCAAGCATCATTGACTGACTGTGTGTTTGTCAAATCAGGGTCTGGAGAATCAAACATTAAAATTAAAAAGACTACTGATGCAACACACCATACAATTATGAAAAGCACAAATGGAACTACACCATAAAAAAGCATTACCTTCCACAACCACTAAATCACTGGCAAAAAAAAAACAAGTTTCTCAATACTGGAAGTACAGACTATTACAATTTAGGAAGATGTGGTAGTTGTAGATGTTGCAAGCATTATGGGGCATGATCCCCCCCTAAGGGAACTGTTCTTCCTGCACACTTACCTAGATTTTTCTCTTTAGTGACATTGGAAAAGCTCTCCACTGCTTTAGCTCTATTTCAGACAACTGTTTTTTTTAGACCTTTAATCTGTGGCTGTCAGCAATCTTAAATGGGGGCTTCTCACTACTTCAACTGTCTTCTCAGAAATTGTCCCTTCAGGTGTCAGATTGCAGTTGGGAGTCTCTCCAAACAATCAGCACACAGAACAGTCACAGTCTTCCTAGAAGGCACTGGTAGTACTTTAGGTAAATTGTCCAAATCTTGCCACCAAAAATAAAACTGAATTTGCTGTACAGGACCTTCTATTTATTTTGTCAGGAACAAAGAATCCTTAGGTCTGAGGTTGAATGTGTTATGCAAGCAGTGGCTTGTACTGAAAGAATCTGATTGGCTGCCACCACTTGTGTCATGCCCAGACCTTGTAAAAGAACTTTGGTTTCAGTATGGCAGTGCTAAACATAACAACAGGATAACTTGCTCTTTCGGTGATTTTTTTGAAAACATGTTTAGCATGTTGGAAACACAAGATTCCTACTGCCTCAGTGAGCACTCAGATGTAAGCACAAAGGTGCCCTGTGATGGTACTCAGAGGTAATGAGTTAAAACGGTCAGTGAAGTCATTAATGACAAACACCAACAAACAGTACTCAGAAATGTTTATTTTTCCACTGAACAGGGATGTTGCATACTTCCTGCCACATTTCTTCATATGAATATGGATACGCCCCCAGCTTTTGTATTTCGGTCCGGGTTTTGTGGCCGAAATGTATGGTATGAGTTGTAGCCTGGTAGTGCTGGGGTGCTCTCTGAAGCCTTAAACCAGGTTTCTGTTACTGCACATATATATCAATTTTCTCCATAATGAGGAGTCCCTCGAGTGCGCGCATTTTGAAGTTTAGACTTCTGGCATTGAGCAGCATTACTCTCAGTTTTTTGTTACTTGTGCTATTTACGGCGGTGGGTTTGTCTTTTGAACCTTGCCTAAAAAAAGGCACTATGGGGGTAGCAACAGCCTTGGCAAGTATTCGAAAGCCTAAGGGTGACAGGTGCAAGCCGTCTCTAGTGAAGTAGCTTGGCATGTCATGCCAGGCTGACAGACACTGGATCCCCTTTGAATGACACCAGAAGCTTAGCCAATTGTTGAAATTGATCATTTTTTTCTTTATACCATGGTATCATTCTTGGTGAGGGCAGGATGGTGCTAAAGGTCAGGGTCATACTGGCCTTCTTAATGTAGTCCAGGGAGGTATGGCTCAGGTCATTCACACAAACATGGACAATGACAAAGTCGTATTTGTACTAGTTCTGGAGTGACCTGAGTGCTTGTGTTATGTGGCGGATCCTGGCATCTGACAGGCAGCTAACAGTAACGTTCTCCTTGTTCAGCTTAGTGAGTGGGACGTCAGTGTGCCTGACTATAGAGTCACCTATTACTAGTGGGCTGGGTATGTTATTTTGCCTTAAGGGCTGTGACTGCATGGCACACTGTTTTTCTGAAGTATGTGTTTCATGGTTTGTGTTGGGGGCTGGAGGTTGCTTGGGTGTCTGCTTTGGAGGTCTCTGTTGCTTTTGCAGATTTTTATTTAAAGCCTCTGAGTATGTTTTCATGTATTTATATGTGTTTTTTGTCAGTGCTGGTTTCATAGCTCTATGTGAGACTGGTGGTGTGATGCAAGTAGTTCCCTTCTCCTCTTGACTGTCTGGTCCAGTCTTAGGTTCAGAGAGTTTAGCCTCCAGTTTGGCTGTATAATTGCATCTCTCACATGCATTAGTGTTTGGTAGTAGGAGGAGAGAGTTGTCTGTGTACATGAGGCAGTTGTAGCAGTGCCTCAAAATGCCCAGATTCACCAGTTGGACCAGAGAGTACACCTGAAACTGCCCTTTGGACATGCCTGGATAGGTACAGTGAACTGTTTTACTGATTGGCTGGTAAGGTCGACTAGAGAGCCTTGTCCTTCTCTACAGTATAGGGGGGTCTAGTACTAAGGTTTATTAGTACATGCTATGAGTTTAGAGCAAATGTCAGGCTAAGAAGTGAATGGTTTGAGTGCTTAAGTTGAAAATTTGTCTAGTTCCAAGGGAAAAATTGAAGAGTAGGCTTTGTGGAGCCCGGCGCGCAAAACTGCGCAAATGCGGGTTTTATAGCAGGGAAAGGGAAGAGATGGACATTAGCCCAAAATGGCCAATAAACTACTAACTTCTGGGCAAAAACCACTCCTCCAGGGACAGATAGGCAGCTCAAAGCTCCCCTCTCTCACAGGTGAACAGAGAAACTCCCTTCTATCCAAGTAAGGTATGGGCAAACACAGAAACTTGTAACACAGCCCTGAATTCAGCACTAACATGAAAACCGGACTATACTAGCTTAGAAAGGCGAACAAGTATTTTTTTTTTTTTTAGAAAATAAAGCAGATACAATCAAAAAAACACTTTAAATGCACAGAAATGGCCATCACACTTGAGTGCGTAGCCTACAACAGTTAAATAGGTAATGTGAACTCAAAAACGACTTTGTTAAAGTGCAGGCAGTAAAGTAAGTACAATATGTAGCTGAAACAAGCTTTTTAAATCACAGAAACTCTAAAAAAATCAGAGTTTTACGCATAATTAGCTAAAGGCAGCAAGAAAATGCAGAAAAATGATACTTAATCACTCCAAAGTCTCTCTTTTGCCTCTTTGCTGCTGTAGAACTCTGCAGGGCACCAAAGAGGAGCTTTGCTGAGCTGTATATAAGCACAAAAACCTCGCAAATGCGGGTCTTATAGCAGGGAAATGAAAGAGATAGACATTTGCCCAAAATGGCCAACAAACTACTAATTTCTGGAGAGAAACTACTCCTCCAGGGAGAGATAGGCTGCTCAAAGCTCCCCTCTCTCACAGGTGAACAGAGAAACTTCCTTCTATCCAAGTAGGTATGGGCAAACACAGAAACTTGTAACACAGCCCTAAATTCAGCACTAACCTGAAAACTGGACTATACTAGCTTAGAAAGGTGGGAAAACAAGTATTGTTTTTTTGTTGTTTTTTTCAGAAAATAAAGCAGATACAATAAAAAAACACTTTAAATGGACAGAAATGGCTATCACACTTGAGTGTGTAGCCTACAACAGTTAAAGAGGTGACTTTGTTAAAGTGCAGGCAGTAAAATAAGCATAATATGTACTGAAACAAGCTTTTTAAATCATAATAACTCTAAAAAAAATCTGTGTTTTAGGTTTAATTAGCTAAAGACAGCAAGAAAATGCAGAAAAATGATCACTCCAAAGTCTCTCTTTTTCTCTCTCTGCTGCTGTAGAACTCTGCAGGGCATCAGGCCAGAGCCTGGTGAGCTGTATACAAGCGCAAAAACCTCACAAATGTGGGTTTTAGAGCAGGGAAATGAAAGAGAGAGAAATTAGCCCAAAATGGCCAATAAACTTTTTTTGATGCTACTCAATGCTAGAAGTCTAAATCTCAAAATGCACTCACTCGAGGCACTCTTTAAAATGGAGAACATCGATATATGTGCAGTGACTGAGACCTGGATCAAGGCTCCAGAGAGCACCCCTGCATTACCAGGCTATAACTCATACCACACTTTTCGGCCATGTAACCTGGACCGGAACACCAAAGGCGGAGGTGTGTCCATATTCATTAAGGATATCCACACCTCCAGGCTAGTTGCTCAGCATAATGCAGCCGAGGTTATCCAAGTGCAACTAACTCTGGGCAAAACTGTAATCAAAACTGTAGCTTGCTACAGATCACCCACCATGCCCCGGGATTCCCACTCCTGTTTTCTTGATGTACTGGAAAATATTAGGGTTCAACCAAACACCCTAATAATGGGCGATTTCAACTACCCCACCATTAACTGGGTAAACTACTCATGTACCAACTTCTTCGCTCAACGCTTTCTGGAATTCATAAACTCCAATGCCTGGATCAACTTATCCACACCCCCCACCAGGGGCAACAATATCCTAGATCTAGTCATTACCAACATGAGTGACCGGTGTTTCACACCTGAAGTCAACGCCTCATTGGTCCGATCCGACCATAACCTAATTACCCTAGATATCCACATCCTGCCCCCACCCCCCATTAAGGAAACCATGGTAAAACATTTCTCCAAAGCCATCTTCATGCTTCTTCAGTCAGAAGTGGTGAATTTCATGACACCCATGCAGATGGACAACACACTTACAATTACTGAATCCTACACAATTGCCCTTTATAAGCACTTACATGAGTGCATGGATCGTGCTATTCCAAACAAAACCAAGACGCTATCCTCCAAAAAAAGGAAGCCAATCTGGTGGTCCCCTGCCATAAACAAACTGTACAACAGAAGGAAGAAACTGTTGCAAAACAAAGTAAAATCCCATGAGTGGAGGAGCTCCCTGGTCAGCCATAGTAAGAAGCTGCAATCCCTGATAAAATCCTCCAAAGCTAACTATGAAAACAAAATCGCCACTGATTCTAAAGACAACCACAAAGCATTCTATAGCTGTGTCAAGAATCTCAATGGCAACACTCAATTCTGCTCTGAGTTACAGCACAATGGCACTAAATATACAGACCCAACTGATATTGCCAACATCCTGGCAGACAGGTTCAGTGCTAACCTCACCCCTCTCTCACCCCCTAAAGAGCCCATCTTTATACCAGAAGAATGCAAAGTTCCTGTAATCACGGCTGCACAGGTAAAAACCACACTCTCCAAAGCCAAGAACACAGCATCCATGGGGATCAGACAACATCCGAGGCTGCATTCTACACAAATTACAGAATGAACTGGCACCCCACCTAAGTACCATGTTCAATCATAGCCTCACCTCAGGCTTTGTGCCTGCTAAATGGCACACAGCAATGGTTATCCTGCTCCACAAGAGGGGAGCCACCACGGACCCCGGGAAATACCGCCCCATTAGCCTGACGAGCCTGGTTTGCAAGGCCACGGAACATATCCTCATGGAACTTATAAACAAAGACAATGGTAATCTCCAAACTCTGAACCCCACCCAGTTCAGGTTTGTAAAAGGCAGATCATGTCTCCTAAACCTGATAGACTTCTTTGAAGCAGTCACCAAAGCCGTAGACGAGGGTAAGGTGGTTCACACAGCCTATCTAGATCTCGCCATGGCTTTCGACATCATCCCCCACTCTGGAATTATAGATAAACTCACTAAACTAGGTATAAATCCCTATGTCACAAGATGAGTTGCCAACTGGCTCACTGACAGAACCCACACTGTGAAAGTAGGTCCTCTCCTGTTTGGTATCTACTTCTCTGAAGTACAGGCTAACACAGAAGTTCTTTGGCTAATGAAGTTCACAGATGACTGCAAACTAGGAGCCATAATCGAAACTCCTAACAATGTGGACATCCTACAAAAGGGCCTCACTGAGACTGATGCCAGGTGTCAAAGCCATGGCCTCAAGCTCAAAGCCAAAAAGTGCATTTTCATCCCCTTTGGAAAAAACTCTGTACCCATGAACTACAACATAGGCGGTAGTATACTTAACACCGAAAGTGTAATAAGAGACCTTGGGACACAGGTGGACAGTAGTCTCTCCTTTGATAATCACATCGCCTCAGTAGTCAGGAAATCCTTCTACGTGGCATTCCTCATTACAAAAGGTTTCTCATCCAATAAAAAAGAGGTCATTGTTCCCCTCTACTCATCACTCATTAGACCCATTATAAAGTACAATGCCCCTTTTGGTATGTACCTCACAAGACATCTACAACTGGAAAGGCCGCAGAAATACCTCACAAAGAGGATTACCAGCCTTAAACAGATGCCTTACGCAGACCGTCTCAAAAAACTCCAGCTTTACTCCGTCGCATATTGCCTACTCAGAGGTGATCTCTGCCTAACATACAAAGCTATGTCAAACCCGGAGCTGTTGGACATGCTCCACTTAAAGAAATCCCAATCCCTCCGAGCTACATGCTCTAGGGACCTAAACCTTGTCACTACAATAAACAGAACATGCTGGAGGGATAGATTCCTGTCCCAGAGACTTCCCATACTCTGGAATAAACTACCTATCTATATCAAACAAAGCTCCTCATTAGCACTCTTCAAGAAAAATCTTGATGATTGAATGGGAAATAGGAATTCACCCTGGGGATCACCTCTGTGGCTCTGTTCGACAGTGGCACAGGAAAATAATTTTCTTGGGTGGCAAAAGCCAGGGTACCTTTTTGGTGGGGCTTGTATAGGTCCCAGAGCCGATAGCCTAGTACCTACCTATGAACCTATTTCTGGGCAGAAACCACTCCTCCAGGTACAGATACACTGCTCAAAGCTCCCGTCTCTCACAGGTGAACAGAGAAACTTCCTTCTATCCAAGTAAGGTATGGGCAAACACAGAAACTTGTAACACAGCCCTGAATTCAGCATTAACCTGAAAACTGGACTATACTAGCTTAGAAAGGTGGAAAAACAAGTATTTTTTTTTTGTTTTTTTTTTTCAGAAAATAAAGCAGATACAATCAAAAAAACACTTTAAATGCACAGAATTGGCTATCACATTTGAGTGTGTAGCCTACAAGAGTTAAACAGGTAATTTAAACACAAAAACGACTTTGTTAAAGTGCAGGTAGTAAAATAAGTACAATATGTAGCTGAAACAATCTTTTTAAATCACAGAAACTCTAAAAAATCGGCGTTTTAGGCGGAATTAGCTAAAGGCAGCAAGAAAATGCAGAAAAATGATACTTAATCACTCCAAAGTCTCTGTTTTGTCTCTCTGCTGCTGTAGAACTCTGCAGGGCACCAGGCAGGAGCTTGCTGAGCTGTATACAAGCACAAAAAACTCGCAAATGCGGGTTTTACAGCAGAGAAATGAAAGAGAGAGAAATTAACCCAAAATGGCAAATAAACTACTAATTTCTGGGCAGAAACCACTCCTCCAGGGACAGAGAGGCTGCTCAAAGCTCCCCTCTCTCACAGTTGAACAGAGAAACTTCCTTCTATCAAAGTAAGGTATGGGCAAACACACAAACTTGTAACACAGTCCTGAATTCAGCACTAACCTAAAAACTGGACTATACTAACTTAGGCAGGAAAACAATTATTTTTTGTTTGTTTTTTTTTTTCAGAAAATAAAGCAGATATAATCAAAAAAACACTTCAAATGCACAGAAATGGCTATCACACTTGAGTGTGTAGCCTACAACAGTTAAACATGATAACATTAAAAAGGTAAATGACCATCAGGTACATTGAAAATAAGTAACCAACCCAGTGCCAAAGCAGCCATACAGCACAAATCCCTAAATATCAAGAATGGGCAGTCTACCAGTATAGAATAGCCAACATATGTATAAAAATAAAGTTGAAGCACTCATAACTAATAACAGAATATTTCCAACACAACATTATCAAGTTTTTGAAGGGCTGTAGTAAATAATCTAATGCTATCCCACTGGTAGATGTATACTCACCCCAACTACAAAATTACATTTTATATTACTGTTTATATGCTGCTGTAATTCTCACTCTCACTGTCTTGATGTAGTTCACATAAGTGCAAGGCATCATTCAGCAATGACAAATGCTTCTTCCCTTTCTAACCTGTCCATCAAGTTTACTTGTTAATTTTGCTTCAGCTTTCAGTTGCTGACTTTCCACAATTGTCTATCCATCTATCTATATCTTCAGCTGCCTGTTACTGATTTTAATGAGTTACTTACTGTTTTCTTTTGCTTCAGCTTCTAACTATTGACTTTTCATCATCCAAGCAATTCTACTAATTTTGGTGTGGACTGCTGCAAATCAAGCAAAGGACATGCTCTCCATCTAAAAGTAATAATGTTTTTCCCACCTAGCCAAGCAAATCGTATACAATCATACTTGCATATATCTAATTAATCTACCAAACTTTATTATCCATACTATCTAAAACCAGTTATATTTTATGACAAATGTTAGCGTCAAAGAATTGCTAGCAATTTTATCCATAAGGAAGACAACAGCTAAAAAATCTTGTCTAAAAGAAGAGCCAGTCTTAGAAATTGCAAACTCCAATTTGGACCATTTTGGTGTGGCCCCATACCTCTCAACTTTTCAGATTTTCACAGAATGTCCAGATTTTGGCCTCATATTTTTAGTCCACTTTTTCAAAGAAATGTGTTTTTTGCCAAATTAGTGGCAAATCATTAAAGACTGAAGTTAGAAAACAGTGACAGACATTTGAATTTCAGACTTCATATCCTTCAGAAAATTCATGCTAATGCAAAACCAGTTATTCTATCAATTCATAAGTTTGTAAGAGCAATAATAACAAATTTTCCCTATTTCTGGACTCTTGTCCCACTTTTATGTATGGCTTTGTGCATATTTCTTGCTGTAAGAGGTTGAGAGGTAAGTGGGACCCCCAGCTTCCCCCATTTACAACTCCACCCCTCCTCCTACTTTCTGGCATCTTGAACTTAAAACTATTTCAGATTATGTATCAGGAATGTATACTATTACTGTGTATCAAAATTAAAACAATATGGTTATTTATTACCCTACATTTTGTCATAAAATGTGTTAAATTAGAATTAAACTACTGGACTCTCGGATTACCCCACAAATCCATCATCTACTGTAATTCCTTTCTCAGGGTCTGATTAATTTTTTCAGGCACAGTGTAAGGGGGCCTATCTGATGGGCTACTAAGGCTCTTTATCTAAATGGTGATTCATCAGGTGGGTGTATCTTATCCTGGCTTACCAGTAAACATGTCCAAAACTACTACAGTTTGGTCTTAACCTGGGTAGGAGATACCTGCACACTTACCCTTTATCCTGCCATACTTATTTTTATTTTTCCTCTCTTTTCTGTCTCCTTCCTTTCCCTAATTTGTCTCACTCCCTGCTTTCCTTCACATTCCCTGCCCATCATTTGTACATGTTGTAAATGCTTTTGTTCTTTGTATATGATTTTCTCCATACAAACATACTATATGATGTTATGACAGTGCACATGTACTCTTCTCGCCTAATTTACCGATTGCATTATTTTAACATGTCTACTTGCAACTGTATTCTTTTATACTACATGTTGTCCTGACTCGTATCTCTCTGCATACTTGGTCTTACATTGCCAAACTTGCATTAATAATAATTAAAGCTTGTTTCTTTGGTTGTTTATTGCTGTGCTGAGTCTGAAAATGGTCTAGGTGGATCAGTGTTCTTCCACAGTTAACAGTTTTTAAGTAAGCAAATTAAACTATTGTTTTCCGATATACAGAACACCTAATCTTGGTAATAAGCACACTGTAGTAGTACACATCCTTTATATATTAAGAAGGATGCAATAAAAGGGCAAGCCATTGGGCTTTCCAAACTTATATCATATAAGTCTGTGTTTGATACAGAACTTAGTCATTTAGCTGATTTGTTTGTTGAAAGAGGTTACAACAGGTCGTTTATCATCAATATCATTGATGAGATAAAAAAGAGAGGTTAAATAAATGGTGTCCTGTTTTAAGAGAAAGTGTTGGTTATTAAATGAAAATAGGTTTTACTGAATCTAATAACTCAGAAAAATGGATAATTTCACCTTTGCCTTCCCATCACATTTATTCTTGATGGTGCTGACATCAAAAATATTTTAAGAAATAACTGGAAAGTTATTTTGGGATAGCCAAATGTAGTTAAAAAAACAGTGGAGGAATTACCTTTTTTCAAATGTAAAAAGGGTTCTGATTTGAAGAACCAGCTGATTTAGTACTGCAAGTAATGTATTAGTCACAAGGGTAGTAGGTTGTGGGCTTGATCCTTGGTTGTTTGGATTTCTGATTTCATGGGTAGTCCGTATGGATCATAGACTTGCTGTGAGAATTATGTCCATCTAACCAAGGAAAACTGGGGCAACTCGGAATTAAGATGGCTAGGATTCTAAGGGCTCTAGGACTGCCAGCCTACTAACCTCCTATGAACCTATATTCACATATGTTTAGTAGTACTACAGTAGTTGTTACAAACAAGTCTAGAGGCATGCACATCAGTAGGTTCTGTAAGAGATGTAAATATATTATTGAAACAACACTGCTAATGTTTGAAAATTATGGTAGTGCCACTTTCATTCATGGTCACATAGATGTTGCAGTGTAGAGTGCTGTTTGTTTTTACTGGCATTTTTTTTAATTGGGAAAACTAAATGGCAGCTCCAAGAACACATAAAATAATATATATGTATACATTCTATCAAGACTAAAGATGTCGATAATGAGTTATAAAAGCATACAGTTGCTTGTAAATCTTTTAATAAGTTCCTGTTTTGTGTTTTGGAATTGGTCCTGGAAAGTCCCAGAGGTGGTGACATAGAAAATGTATTGGAAATTGCTGAAGTTAAATGGCAGTTGAGATTAAAAGCAAATAAATATCCGAGTCTCAATGAAGAAAGCAATATTAAATGTGTTTTAAATGGTAAATATAACTGATGCTTGTTTGTTAAATTAATTTTGTAAAACTCATGAGATGTATTTTAGAGTATTTAAACAGTGATTTTTTTTAGTATTCAGTTCTAATAAAATCTTGGTAGACAAAAGTGCTAAACTGAGTTTTTGTGAATAAATTTTGTGACTTTATGGCACTGGTAGTCCTTGATCTGTGTGCACCTTTTTAAATAAATACAACTACGTTCTTAAGTTAAGTACTCAATACAGCCAGCAACTTTGAGAGGTAATGCAGACAACACTAAGCTGACCATGGTACTCTGACCTCAGCTCATTTGAAAAAGAAACCTGGTAAAATCTTTTGACTCATCACAATCCCTGGCACCCACTTCCCATACCCAGTGTCCATAGATGCCAGAAATACTGGACAAATGAGACAGCGACCCAGCACTTAACACATGTGGGAAGACTGGGGGCCCACAATGAGCAAGAAAATTTCTCATCTCACATTACCTTTTATTCCTTCACAAGTTTTCAATCATCTGCTGCACTTGCTCTGAATGGTTGCAGTCTCTTATCCAGTTAATTCTAATACCTTGTTACTGTCGATGTGTTTCCAGAAAACTAAGTAAAACTGTTAAAACCTCAGAATGCCATGCAATAATAGTAATAATCACAGCCCTCTCCTTAGAGACAGTTTTGTCAAATATTACCCGACTTAAAAATATTTTTATTAACTTATTAAATTGGGTAAATGGACTTGTCACGAAAAGACATACTGCCAAGCACAGCTAGCTGGAATTTTGTAAATAATTACATGTAATTTGTGAATATCGAAATGATTTATATAAGATGCTTGTGTTACAACTGTATTAGAACTGTATGTCATTGGTATATCAAACTGGTTTGTACAAATATGTGTGCTGAAAAGGTATTTTATAAAGTGTTTGTGTTTGAGATGAGTCCACAGTGTGCCCTGCCGGAAAAAAGCAGAAATGTACATGCACTGTTGTAACTGTCGAAATATTTAACAGTGGAAACTGGAATACCAGAGGTTAACTTCAGTCCAGCAAATTTTAGGAAAATAGTTGAAATTAAATTACTTTATAGGCTATGCAATAAAAGATGGTATCTTTCAGTTTTCAGTGTAGCTACACACACAGAGTCTGTGCTGACAAACTTTCTGTATTGTCTTTAGGATGCACTAATTAGTAGTCTTGAAATCATGAAGGAATGCAATTGTTTTATGACTTCCAGCATCTACCAGAGATATGAAGAGAATCCCTTGTCTGTATATTTTTACAAGCAGATGCTAAACACTACCAGCTGCCATCAATAGTTTGTTTTGAGCCTGGGAACTAAAAGTCAGATGACAAGAAATTATGTCATTTTGCAAGCTATCCCAGCAGTAATATTTGAGATATTAATTTGAGAAGTCTCTTAGTGAGACAGAGCATTCTGCACTATGTCTTGGACTTGATAACAACAAGATCCACTCAACACATCTGCCTTGCTCTAATGAAGTAAGTTTCTAGGGTATAGTAATTATCTTAGATACAGTTAGGAATATAGTAAAGCTTAGTGGAGATGTTTTTCTTTATTTATTTGAGACACTCCTGCAATATTGTTTTAAATATTTCCTCTGATGTCACTGTGAATATATATTTTATTGTCTTGTTCTTTTATTATTAAATATATTTAATCATTTCATTGTGGCTGATCTGTGTAAAGATATTTAAGTTTTGACAGCACTTGCATACTTATTTGGTGATACTGTGTGGGCCACTCCTAACAGCCTTCCTCTTGGTCAAACTGCCATTTATATTAATTGTAATATCTCACAATAAGAGTGGACACCCTTTGTAAAGGGATTTAAGGTAAATGGCAGGAGTGACTGGTGGCAGTAATAACTACCTTATAGTCTGGGCAGAAGGGGGCATAGCTAGTAAACAGGTGTGTGTGTGTGTGTGTGTGTGTGTGTGTGTGTGTGTGTGTGTGTGTAAATCAAACCTCCAAGAGTGTGTGCATCAGCTATTTGAACAGGGACACGAAGCACTGGTTGGACAGAGAGGGCACTGAAGGTCTTGGCTTGGTCACTCAGCTAAGATCTCAACTCTATATCTGTGCCAGTGGAGAGTCTTACTGGGGATCTGGAGAAAGAATGAGAAACCAGCCTCAGACTGACTGTGGTCTCTGTGGCTCTTAAGGGAACTTGCACTTGATGCAGAGAGCTGCATCTGGAAATACTGTGTGTGTACTTGCTATCCTCCCAGTGAAAATCCCCCACTGTTGCCAGTGGTGAGTATTAAGGCTCCTTGAGTACTGGTTGGCAGTGGTGGGTCGTCACAGGACTAATATATGCAAATCTTTCCCAGTAATATGCAAGGCCACAAAGGTTACAATATGCAGGGATAATTTAGAGTAGTCACTAACCATCATGTTTTGGCAGGTGGGAAAAAATCAGAATGCCATAATGAAACCATGTAGGGAGAACATGAAAAAACAGCTTGTTCAGCTTTCTTAAATACATTTACCTTCAAAACTCTTCCCTGATCTAGTCCAACTATTTTTAGCTTGAAAGTTTCTGCTCGTCCCCATCCCCTTATTTTGCATGCAACTCTGAAACTATGACATTTCTGTAGTACATTTATAATTCAACCTAAAACAATAAGTAAGAAGGTCACTGAAAGAAACAATCAGTAAAACAAAATGAAAAGTCCAGCCATGCTAGATCTTCCACTGAGTGACCTCCAAAACCTCTTGTATCAGAGGCACATGAGATATATGCAAATGATCCTTATGAACATCAGGTATTTCAGCTAATTGGCAATTCTGAATGCCCAATGACTTGTTTTGTCATTTTACTGGACAATTTCAGGCCAATAAAGCCAAACCTAACTAGCTGTGGATATGCATATTTCAGCCTCGACCTCGTCAGCACAGCACAAGCAGAACAAGTCATGGACATTCAGAATTGCCAATTATCTGAAACACCTGATGTTCATAAGGATCATTTCCATATATCCCATGTGCCTCTGATACAAGAGGTTTGGTAGGTCACTCAGTGGAAGTTCTAGCATTACTGGACTTTTCATTTTGTTTTTACTGAACATTTATAATTCAAACTGTTTATATAACTGGGGCCACACCTTCCACAACAGTACACACACTTTGTGTTTCACTTCTCTAGGACTTTACTATTATCTATGACTGCAGCAAGCCTTTCTTTGTCATATTGCTGAACTGGTAACATTCTATCAGAAATCTTAGTGATCAGAAATTACCCCACATCATCGTATCTGTATATTTTGTGTATGCACATTCTGTCTGAAACTGACTATTCTACAGTTACCTTTGGTAACGGCATTCATGAACAACTTCATGTCAGCAAAAGAAGACACAGTACCTCTATCAGTCTTCAAATTAAGCGCGGTCTTCTGAGACAATTACTGAAACGGTACACAAAACCAAATGGTTAATCTGACTATGTTTGGACTGAAAACCATGTTTAACACTCAGCAACAGCAACTTCCTATTATGTGACTATGAGCCATACAAGATGCATGAAGTTGTAGTTGCTAATAATACTGGACTAACCACTAGTTTAATGCATGACAGAAAATGTCTACTACACTAATAAGACTTGTAATCTCTAAAGGATCAAGACTACCAGCAGGAAAATGCTCAGGAATTTGCTACAGTGTCTCACAGGCAGACCTCAGGTTCATGTAAGGCATCATGACCCTGTTATAGCCTACTAGTACATGGCCCTACTGGGATAAATTGGTTCAACTGACCTAAGATTGGCACAAAACTCGTGAAAAATGAGAAGCAACTAAGAACAATATCCAAACACACCCTAAGATTGGCCCTATCCATCAATCAAAGTCCAAGTCTAAGTTATAAATGTTCAACTCAAAACAGTGTTTGATCTTTGACTTTTTAGAGCTGCTAACTACCATTCATTTGTATTTATTACTCTTGTTAGGTGTATATTCTACATGCCTCTCTTGTACTCTCTTTGGAATGCAGCTTAGTCTCATTAGAATCATATGTAACTGCATGCATACATAACATATTTACAATAAATGTATAAATGTAATTCTCCATGTAATTATAAATATTTAGTCTTAAGATATACATTAGAGCTTTGCCCCCACATCCTCTCTGTAAATGACTCTGCCCAGCAATAGCTAACTTTGGTACTAATGTATACACACAAAGTAAACAACATGTTACATACTTCAGTTACAGATTGTACGTAATTCACCTTAAATTCCCCAGTCCTCAAAACTCTGTCTACCTGTACTCCTTTGCCCCTCCCTAAATTATTCCATTCAACCTAGTTACTTCAGGTCCATATTATGCGATCGAAGACACTTCTTCGAACGCATAATAGTGGAACTAAAACATCGAAAAAACATAACTGCGAATGGCCACATCCGCAAATTTTTTCCTAGGGAAAAAATTTGCGAGGCCATAAACCAACAAAACACACTTCCCAATCCTAATTAAGTGGGGGGCTTTGCCCCCACACCCCACCCATAACTAAATATCCCAACTCCGAGATCGCTCAAAGTTGAGGAACAGGGCAACCTGTGAATACGGCCAACTGAATATTTTCCCTAGGAAAAAAATTTGCGTACTTGGCCATTCGCGGTTATGTGTTATCGATGTTTTCAGTTCAACTATTACGCATTCAAAGAACAGTTTCTTCGATCGCATAATGGGGAACCGTTACTTCCACGGTCTTTGCTACCCTCACCACTTCTTACTTTACCCTTCTCTTTCAATCTCCTGACTACAGAGATGTCATACAGTATATTGTCCCTCTATGTTTTATTAAAATGGTAGGTGTTCTGTTCCAGAAATCATCTTCAGCCATATGGAATGGTATCAAAGGCTTCGGCCAAGTACCAATGATGCAGGGTGAACCAATTTGCTGTGTCTCATGCCTTGGTGACTTGTTCAGAAAATTCTACCAGGTTTAGGAGGCATGATGTGCCTTTAACAAATCCCAAATGATTTGGGTCCAGGGTTTGAAGACTGTATAGGACTTTGCTAATGAATTAAATAATGATGTGCTTCATTGCCTAAGGCTGGTGAGGCGTATGGGTCTATAGTTTCCTGGATCAGTAGTGGGTCCCCCTTGTGGAGTGGGATGACTAAAGCAGTTCTCTATACCTCTGGCATAAATACACTGGAAAGGCAGAGACAGAAACTGAGACTAAATAGATTTAATAATGAATTAGCTATACAATTTTTGATGCTAACAATAAGAAAGACAGGCACATTATCTTGTATTATAACAGCTAGGGTTGTTAGCCTTGGACAGAGCACTTAGGACTTGCTCAAAAGTAATTAAGAGAGTTGTCAAAGGAATACTAATGTGTTTGGAATAATTTGCAGGAGATAGGGGAGTGAACTTTGACATGAATTTGTCTGCTAATATGTTGTCTCTCTCCTCACAGGATGAGTATGTGGTGTTATTTTGCATTGTTTGGTATAACGTCTGAGGTTCTTGACATAGCTGAAGAAAGCACAGTAGTTAACCTAAGCATGGGTGGCAATTTTCAATTTACCTCTGCTTTTGAAGGATTTGATTTTTTTCTAAGTTCTTTGTTGATCTTTTTGAGTTGTTCTCTAGCTGATGAGGTATTAGTACTGCTTTTACAGGCTATGTGTTTCTTCTTTTTATCATCTAGTTTGTTAATACTACTGTTTCACCAAATGGGTTTGTTTTTAAAATTTGTCATGATATTATAGTGACAGAGGTCTCAATGCAGGCCTGGAAGTGGGCACAGAACTTATCCATGAATAAAACCACATGTGATATGGGGTCATCGGGGGTGAGAAGTCTATTTGAATTTCATGAGGTCATCAGTTAGTTGAAGTAGTCTCTGAAAATGGAGGGGTTATGAGGTAACTTTGGTCTTGAGGTTAAGGGGGGGGGGCATATTGGTGACAGCCAGGTCCAATATTTTTGAGCACCTCATTGGGGTTTGGACTCACTGGTCTAGGGAGCTGGCATTAATGAAGTTCACTTTTCTGTGGTAGTATAGGACCCCCAATTAACAGAGAAATGTAGCTGATGTCACCCAAGAGGAAGTGTTGGACTATACAGTGAGGGAAGTTAATTTGCTTAAATATGCCTTATGGTTTTGCTGGGGTCATGGAGGTGGTATGTTAAATGGCAACAAAGTGGTACTCAGTTTTCTTCATTGTGACTACGGCGTGGAAAAGTTAAAGGTCACTGTTCTGCATTATAAGTCTGGAGGTGAAATAGTTTCTTATGAACACAGATATATGCCCTCCAGCTATACCTTCCAATTCAGAACTGGGTCTATGGGAGTGGCAGGCATTATATCCCTGCACTGCAGTGGTGTTATTGCTGCTCTGAAAATATGTTTCAGAAACTACGCGAATATCTATATTTTTTGGGTTTAGGAATGCCTGCATGGAGTGCAACGTTTTGCTAAGGGTTCTAAAATTGAGTAGTGCCACCTTATTATTATTTTAATTTTGATTGGCTATGCAGGTAATTTGAGGAGATTAAACTTGCCTGAAAAAGGCACTATGGAGGAGGAAAAGTTTTAGCCAATATATGGATTCCATCAGGGGACAGCTGCAGGCCATTTTTAGCAAAGCAGCTGAGATTGTCAATCATCTTCTCCCAGGGATGAACTAGACTGGATCCCTTAGAATTATAGCTAAGTCAATAAAGTCAAGTACCTTTTATCTGAATTGAGGCATCATTCTTGTCAATGGTAGGATACTTCTCAATACTAGCTTCATATCCATTTCAAATGCATAATCTGAGAGCTCCATCATGTCCCTTTTCATATGATCCAAGGCGATGCATCACTCCCACATGTACACAAATCAAGTCATATGTGTAAATGGGGCAAAGATATCATGGCATCTGAGAAACAGCTAATCGTTGTTCAGCCTAGTGAGAACAGCATTTGTATGTGTCCAACTATAAATTCTCCAGTGATGAGGATATTTCCAGATGTACAGGCCTGGTCCTGCTGCCTTAAGGGTTTCTGTATGTTGGTTATGTGACCCCTTTTTGTGTCTGTGTTTAATGTACTGTAGGAATGTGCTGTAAGTTGTTTTAGACCGGTTGATGCTAGATAGTATTAAGAAGGTAGATTTACAGGTTTAAGCTGGTGACTTGCTTTAGAAACTTTAGGAGGCCTGGAAAGACATTTTTAGCAACAGCATAAGATAGTTTTGTGTTTATAGTACCCAGATATTGCATAGGTATGGGTGTTAAACTCATTACATGATACTGGCTAAGACAGAAATGCCTCCAGTATTTACACCTCTCACAGACAAAGTCCTTTGGGTTAAGCAGAAGCTCATTTTCAATGGGCATGAGGCAGTTCTTACATTGCTATAGGATACTGCAACCTATAAGGCTGTCAACAGGAGAAGGATCAGTTCACTGTCTCCCCATGAGGACCAGTGCTGTTGTGTTAGTGAGGACTAGAGGGGGCAGGAGAAGCAATACAGGGGAGAGGTTTCCAAAAAGGATGTTAAAAAGGGGTAGTTTATGTTGCATTGTGTAGAAAATGCAATGCATTTTATGTTGGCAAGACAAAGCAGAGTTTACAAGAGTGTATTTATGAACACAATTCAGATATTATTAGGGGGGTGAACAATAATGCTTAGTCAAAACACATCATGCTTTACCATGAATAGTCACTCGTATTTTCAACTTTGGGAAGCTACAGATCAGCCTCCAGTGATGGACAATGGGAAAACTTATTAGAAGTCAGGTAATTATGGTGGCAGTTGAAGTTTAATGCTGAGTTTCTGCCTGGGTTGAATGATGAGTTGTCACTTCCGAGTATTTTAAAGCTATAGCATATTAAAGATTAGACGATTTTAAGGTTAATGTTTTTAACATGCTACTTTAAATTACCGAGTATAATAATTTATATTAGCAGCTGTGGAAACCAATGATATTCTTTGGTTTAGTATCATGTGATATTGTTCCATTTATAAATTAGGTTGTTAATAAATGCGTTCAGTTCTGATGATGTCATTAATTAGAAATTAAGGAATGTGTTTAATATTTGATTGTTTTAATAAAAGTGTTTTTGCTGTGAGTAGTTTGAGTCTGTGAATGTCATTTTGGAATAAGTTTTTGTTGATTGGACATTTTACCTTTTTTGCTGTTTGGTTACAAGGGAGACGTTAATTGAACGAGAGAAACACAGGACCTTGCCACTAAGAAGAATCATGGAAATCCACTCAAGTCAGCTCACATCAGCACAGCCCAATGAAAGGTGTTTAGACAGAGCAGAAGTGGATAATTCACTCACATGAGTTAGAAGATGGCACCCTTTCAGTAGTACGATAAGAGAAAATGTACTTCCTCTCACTTTCAACTATGTAAACACATCTACCACAGTGCTGTGCTCAGCGTAGCTCTGTGCAGTATTAACTAGGAAAACAAATGAATCAATGAAAAACAAGTGAAGTATAAAGCCCAACCTAGGACCTGCAATAGGTCAAATCACTACCTAAATCCAAGATGGCTACTGCACCAGGCCAAATAGATTACTCAAAGAAAAAATAAAATGCATATTTACTTGAAGCAGAAAATAAAATACAGAAACAGTTAAAGGCAGCTAGCCTTAGGCATAAGACAACTAGGCAGCTGCCTAGGGCACCGCTCTAGCAGGGGTGCTTTTCCACTAATTATTTGTTTATTCTTTGTAGTAAAGAAATTGTTTCTTTAAAATGTGTTGAATGAATACAGGAAAAACTGAACAGTAAGACAAACTGTGAGAAAACCAAAGAAAAAAAGTAATCTGGATGGTGTAGGTAGACCAGTATGGGAGCACTGGGTGTTGTGCGGGGGTGATGTGGAGCCCTTTTGCCTAGGGCACCAGTTGACCAAAGGGTGGCCTTGCAGGCAAAGCAGAAAACGGCTCTAAATGGCTATATATCAGTTAAGCAATAACAAAGTGTTATCCTAACACCTTCTATGAATCCTTAGCTACCTGCCTACTAATAAGACCTCTCCATGTATAATTCTTGGGACTCAAATGTTTTAGGTTGAGCGATTAGACTTGTAAGGGCCATATTGGTCATCAGCCTTGTGACAGCCTATCAACCTATGAACTTAAATATAGACACAAAAAATACTTTTCTGGCTTTTCCACTGATTTTAAAATCCATCAATTCAGACATACAGTGGGGTCAGAATGGACAGATGATATGGGGTCTGAATGGAATGATAAGTCAGCAAGCAAAGGAGGGTAGTATTGCTGAAAATGAAATCATCCTAAGTCTTGGTGATTACCTTTACGAGGTCGACCCTGTTTTTCACAAAATCTCACCGACACGACACAGATATATAGACTGTATTTTATATAGTATATATCATGGACAGAAGTAGGTCAAGAATTAAAAAGGATAGCCGGGTGCACAAGACCCAGAATAAAAAAGTGCCCAATCCTGGTAGGCGCACTGGTGCCAGGACTGGAAAACATGACAGTGTAGAATCCTCAAAATATGAAAACATTCCTACAATGGGGCCAGGCCAGGCCCAGGGGGAGGATGCCCACCCCCCATTGTAGAAGGGAGCAGTAGTCCACAAAAATCACAAAAACTGATAGGCCAAAGAAGAGCCATAGAGATGATAGAGTGGACTATTGAGGATAAAAAAGAAATTATGTATTGTTGCTATTATACATAAAGCCCAAAATTTCCAGACACAAGATATACAAAAACATTGAGATAAATTAGAGGGAAGAAAAATACTAACACAAGAAAAACTGTCCGAAGCTTCAAATAAATTTCACAATAAAAAAAATAATATCACAAAGGTGGAATACAGAAAAGAATATTAGTATAGTAGAAGTTAAAAAAATAGAAGATGAAGTTATGGAATGCCTGCAAAGTGAAGGATTTTGTGTAGAAGGTCTAACACATGTTGCATAACAGCATGACGGAATGAGTCCCCAAAGTACGGAGAAACAGGAAGATCAGGAGACAGCTGAAGAAGAAATATGGACATGGGAAAGAAAAAGAGATTTCACATGGTGTAATATTTATGCACAGGAGAAAATAAAATTAATCAATACAAAAAGAGCAACACCAAAGATATCTGAAGAGAAATACAAGCAAAGGAATCTGGACATGGAAAACCTGACAATACAAAAAATAAAAAGACAGAGAGGAAAAGTAGAAAAGAAGATTAGTAATGGAGAAGTTAAAAAAATAGACACTGAGGTTACGGAGTACCTGTGAAGTGAAGGATTCCGTGTAGAAAATCGAACTCAGAAAGCACTACAGCAGGATAGAGCGATGGACATTCAAATTAAGGCAAAACCATTGGAATGGGAAGCAACTGGTCAGTTGCCATATGAAGATATGTTGCAGCCTTCCACAGGAAACCAGTATAAACGTTCACTTGAAGCTGGACAGCAACTATGGCAACGCTGACGCAGTCAATGTGGAAGAGTGATAGGCCGGTGAGTTCCCATATGACAGAGCAATGAATGACAGGATGAAATTGAAGAGAATGTGCCACAGGAAGTTGTTACAGAACTTTCTATAAAATGCCCACAGGAAATGAAGAACAAAAAATGTGCTCCCAGTTTAGAAGAAAATGAGCTAAGAGAAGAGTTGCTTGATTTAATAGAGATAAATAGACATATTAAGATTAATGAAAGAAATAGACTGCAGAAGGTCAACAAAACCCAAAAAAGTCAGAAGTTTGGTAAAACAAATGAACACAGTAATTAGGACTGTCCATAGAGTTCCATGCGATATAACAGAAGTAATCAAGATATATTACTGTGCAGTGAAATCAGTAACAGATAAAATTCTACCACAAGAACACAGGGTAGTAAGGGAAAGGAAGGAGTGAAATTGAACACTATCACGGAAGTATCTATTAGAGAAAACTATAAAGCAATTAAGACAAGGAATGTCACTGTTAGAAGAGTACAGAAGAGGGAACAGATCAGCAAAAATACTCAAAGATAGACATATTAAAAACAATGTGCAGTATTGTAATGGATCAGGATTTAACATGCACTATCACAAGTAATAAACTAAAAATATCAGCACAGGCAAAAAAGCTTAAGAAGATACACAGATAAATATAAAGGAAAGTACAAAAAATGTATTGATGACCCACAAAGTTTTATAGAGAATTGGGAAACAAGGTAAAAGGAATTGAAAGACCAGCAAAAAAATAGGAAATAGATACATTTGGGAGAAGTATTTATGAAGATCATGTTGATCATAACAAAGATGCTAAATGGATAGAAGAAGTAAAAGAAAGAATAAGAAGTTCAAAGATACAGGATATGAAATGGGATGAAGTAACAGCCAGAGAGACTGAAAGAAGGTTAAGAAAAGCCTCTAACTGGAAAACCCCAGACCAAGATGCAGTATCTAACTTCTGGTTAAACGTATTAACATCTTTGCATGAAGACTTAGTCATGAGTAAGAACTATTTATATGCATACTCCGAACAGACACCAGCCTGGCTAACAACAGGAAAAACAATGCTCCTACTTAAGAGTGAACCTGCAAGCTACCCTAAAAATTATAGACCAATAACTTGCCTTCCGATGACATATAAAGTATACACTGGAATTAATGGCCACAGAGTTTATAGTCATTTAGAAGAAAACTCAATTATGGCAGAACAAAAGGGGAATAAAAGAAAGTCATATGGAACAAAGGATCATTTGCTGTTAAATAAAGTCATAGTGGAGAACTGTAAAAAGGGGAAGAATCTAAGGATGGCATGGACTGACTAAAAAAATGCATTTGACAGTATCCCACATTCATGGATAAAAGAGTGCTTAAAATGTATATGATACACCCTACACCAGTGGTGCACAATGTCCAGCCCGGGGACCAAATCTGGCCCTCCATGCAATGCCATCCGGCCCCCAGAGAGTAGCCAAAATTTTTTTTAAAAAGTGAAAAAATACTATGCCTTACTCCAGTCATGCAAACTTTCCAGCATGTGCTTACTTACCTAATTGACTGCAGTTGAGCACACCTCTAATTTTAGCCCCAGAGTAACTATTCTTTCTTGTTTATAACTTATAGCCTGTAAACAGTAGTAACTTTCTGCAAGAGTTTGTAATAAGTCATGGCTGCAAGCCAGAACAAAGTTAAATGCAAAGTTGATGTAGAAAACAGGCAATGTCATGATTGCTGTTTTAAGTAAAAATGCCAGTCACCTGTACGTATTGTTAACTCATACCGACTTACTATGTTTTGAGGTGGCCCATAGATGCAGTAAGAATTCGTGTAGCGGCCCTCCCCATGAAAAGGTTGTGCAGCACTGCCTTACACTGATAAACTACATCACAGCAACCATGAGACAGTGGCAAACTATGCTGCAGTTAAACTATGACACAGGGCAAATTATTTTTCCAGGGATAAAAATCCAAAGGGGGGTCTTCCAGGATGACTCTCTGTCACCGCTGCTCTTTTGCCTTGCCCTTAACCCATTAAGCTGTCTGCTTAACAAATTAGGTCATGACTATAATTTGGCTCCCAGAAAGCAACAAAGTGTAAAGACTTCTCACTTTCTCTTTGTCGATGATTTAAAATTGTATATCACATCACATGAGGAACTGAAAGCACAACTGTAAGTAGTCAAAACTTTTTCAGATGATATAAGAATGTCATTTGATATTGATAAATGTGCAAAAGCAACCTTAGCAGGAAAGCTGCAGCACCAAGAAATGTTCAGTTTAGGACAAGAATGTGATATAAAAGAACTTGAGCAAGAGGGAGTGTTATAAATATTCGGGAACTGATGAAGGATAAACAACAATAAAACATGAACAAATGTGAAAAAAACTCAGTAAGGAATATTTTACAAGATTTAAATTAATCCTGAAAACAGCACTGACATCTAGGAACAAAGTTCAAACTATAAACCAATTCGCTCTTCTTGTCATAACTTACAGTTTTGGACTGACTGACTGGCCTCAAAAGGTGTTGGATAGATTAGACAGGAAAACAAGAAAGATGCTTCATGTTCATCAAATGATTTATAAAAATCAGTGCATACCAAGATTATATATTCCCTGTTCTGAAGGAGGCATGGGCCTCCTTGAAAGTGATCACGTGCATAGATCTGCAACTGTGGGACTGCATCCATATCAGCTGACCTCACAAGACCTAAACATAGTGAAAGTTTTGAAACATGAGGAGAATCAATCTAAGATGATTTCCCTTCTTAGTCTAGCAGAAGCATATTGGCGTCAAGCGGGAATGGAAATCAAACCAGAAGTAGATAAAAATCAGGCAGCAACTGAATGTGCCGAAAAAAAACAAAACAAAAGAAAGAATATAAGGTGAAGGATCATATGACAAGGCAAGAAAAGTGGAAAATGCATAAGTTTAGCTGCAAGTATAGAAAACTCCTGAAACAATCTCATGTTGATCAGGATCAAATTACAGGAATGGTTAAGGAGAGGTGAATTCAAGCTAAAGGATGAAAGGTTAGCATTGGCGTTCCACGATAGTGGGCTACGTACATGTTGGTTTACAAAGTCCATTGAACATGTGGGAGAAACAGACATGTGTAGGTTTTGTAAAACAGAACTGGAAACAGTTGCACACCTTGTTGCTGGCTGTGACATACTAATGGCAGAAGGACGATATACTGAAAGGCATAATAATGTGGTAAGACTGTTGCACTGGGGATTGTGCAAACATTACAATACTGAAGTAGCTGAAAAACACTGGAAAAGTACAGTTTTGTACCTACCATAAATGTAGATGTTCGAGTGTATACACTGCTGCAGTCATTACACTTGGGTTATCCTGCAGTCAGGAGGTTCACCAGTCGGCCTGAGTTCCAAAGTCTTGGTTCGGCGTCAGTTGCTGTCGTCTCCTCCCTGACGTCAGTGCGACAGGGGTATATAAGATGCAGCCGATGCCATTTTCTTCAGTTTTTCTTGCCCCAGATGTCAGGTACCTCTATATAGGTAGGCAATTCCAATTGCTAATAAAACATACATAAGAAAAGCAAAAAACAACTTACAGCTACCACCTAATACTCCCCATAGGTAGTAAGGGTAGAAGACTTAGGTAGTACCTGCCAGTAAGAGGGTAAGGAGGGAGGGTAACCTGGAATGCAGCAGTGTATACACTCAAACATTTACATTTATGGTAGGTACAAAACTGTACTATGTTCATCGTGTTACACTGCTGCAGTCATTACACTTGGGTAGAATCCCAAAGCAGAGGTAGGGTGGCTGGTTATATAAGGCATTAGGGGTGGCTATAAGGCCCTGCAGCACTGCAGTGGTGAAGCCAGCTCTGGATTTAGAGTATAGAGGCAAATGGTAATGCTTGGTGAAGGTATGTACAGAACTCCAAGTTGCTGCTTCCAAAATATCCTTGGCAGGTACTCCCCTGAGGTAGGCAGTTGAAGTGGCTGCTGCCCTGGTGGAGTGAGATCTAATGCTGCTAGGTACAGGTTTTCCATGGTATGTGTAGCAGAACTGTATACAATGTCCTATCCATTTTGAAATAGTCTGTTTTGAAATGGCTTTTCCCTGTGCTCCTGCAGCATATGCTACCAACAATTGATCTGATTTACTGAAAGCTTTGGTTTTGTCCAAGTAGAAGCGTAACTGCCTGTGAATGTCCAAAGAGTGCAGTAGTTTCTCCCCTTTATTCTGTGGTTTAGGATAAAAAGTTGGCAGGTGAATAGTTTGGTTTAGAGCCACACTGGATGCCACCTTTGGCATAAAAGTTGGGTTAGTTCTTAAAGACACCCTGTCCTGGTGAAAAATGAGGAAAGGTTCCACTGCCATTAGTGCCTGTAATTCTGAAACTCTTTGTGCTGATGTTATTGCCAGGGGCAGAGCAGTTTTCCAAGAGATATATTTTAATTCTGCTGTGTTAGCTGGCTCAAAATGAGGTAAAGTTAGTTTTTCCAAAACAAAGTTGAGGTCCCAAGTTGGAGTAGGTGCTCTACGGGGCAGTCTTAAGTTTTTAGCCCCTCTGAGGTACTGTTTTAACAGAGGATTAGAGAAAATTGGTGGAACCATGTTGTAATGAGCAGAGATGGCAGAAGCATGGATCTTGATGGATGAAAAGGAGAGGCCTTTGTCCAGCATCTCAGTTAAGTATTGTAGAATCTGAGGAATGTTTGGGACAAGAGGGTCAAGGCTGTGAGCTTGGTTCCAGGCACAGAATCTCTTCCATTTATCCGAGTAGGCTTTCCTGGTACTAGGCCTTCTGGCCTCCAGAATGACATCCATAACAGCTTTGGAGAGAGGCACTGCTTGCTTGACTAAGGAATCTTCCATGCAGCTAGGTTTAAGGTCTTTAGCTGGCTGTGTAGTATTTGATTGCTGTGCTGAGTCAGCAGATGTGGGATTTGAGGCAAAATCCAGGGTGGTTCTTGTGCTAAGCTCCTTAAGATTGGGTACCAGTGCTGGCATGGCCAGTCTGGTGCAATCAGGATCATATCTTTGTCTCTTCTTGCCTGGCTTTTATGAGTACCTTTGGCAGGAGAAGCAGTGGTGGGAAAGTGTACACTTGTAGGTTCTCCCAGCTGAATGAGAGGGCATCCACTTTCCATGCTTGTGGATGGTAACTCCTTGTGTAGAATTTTTGTAGCTGGCAGTTTATTGGGGATGCAAACAAATCTATGTCCGGGCTCCACCACTTCTGTGTTATCATTCTGAATATTTGTGGATTCAATTCCCATTCGTGGGGATCCATGATGTTTCTGCTTAAGTCGTCTGCCAGTGTGTTTTTCTCTCCTGGCAGGAATTGTGCTTGCAGATGAACTTGAAGGTTTATAGCTGTGTTCCACAAGGTCATGGCTTGTCTGCATAGGGGGTAGGAGTGAGTGCCCCCTTGCTTGTTTATGTACCACATAAAGTACAGTTTTGTACCTACCATAAATGTAGATGTCCGAACTGGATAGCATCTGCAGTCATAACAAATGGGTTGTCCTGTCGTCAGGCAGCCCTTCGGTCGGCCGGATTCCAAAGTCTGGGTCCGGCTCCGGCTGATGTCGCACTTCACCCGACGTCATCTCTGCTGGTCTTCGGGTATAAAGGCATCAGCCGACGCCATTTTCCTCAGTGTTTCTTGCCCCAGATGCCAGTTGCCCTCTTGGAAGGCTAAATTTTGGAGAAATGCCAATGTTTCCAAAAAAGTAGAAGGCAAACACAAAAATAAGCATGTATGTACATATATACAAACAAATACACCATAAGAGACTCCCCAGCTAGCTATTAGGAGGGTAAATACCTAGGAGTACCACAGAGGGAAGGAGGAGGGTAATCCTGACTGCAGATGCTATCCAGTTCGGACATCTACATTTATGGTAGGTACAAAACTGTACTATGTCCTTCATGGATGCATCTGCAGTCATAACAAATGGGTAGAATACCATAGCCAAACTAGGGAGGAGGAAGAAAAATTATGGTGTGGTTAGGATCCCTTGCAGTACAGCAGTGGCAAACCCTGCTCGGGATCTAGAATATAGAGGTAAATTATAATGCTTGGCAAATGTATGCACGGAGGTCCAAGTAGCCGCCTCAATAATGTCCTTGGTTGCCACTTCTCGTAAGAAAGCTGTGGTAGTGGCTGTAGCCCTTGTAGAATGAGGCCTTATGTTCTGTGGAATTGGTTTTCCATGGTAGGAGTAACAGAATCTTATGCAATTTCCTATCCACTTGGAGATTGTCTGTTTGGAAATTGCTTTTCCTTCCCTTCCTGTTGCATAGGCTACAAAAAGCTGGTCAGTTTTTCTGTTACTTTTGGTTCTGTCCAGGTAGTAGCGTAACTGTCTATGTACATCCAAGGTATCCAGCATTCTTTCCCCTCTGTTTTGTGGATTGGGAAAGAAGGTAGGTAGGTGGATTGCCTGGTTTAAAGACACTCTGGATACCACCTTAGGCATAAATGTAGGATTAGTTCTCATGGACACCCTATCTTGATGGAAGATTAGGAAGGGTTGCACTGCCATTAAGGCCTGTAGTTCCGAAACCCTCCTTGCTGAGGTAATTGCCAGTAGGAAAGCAGTTTTCCATGACAGGTGTTGTAGATCTGCTGTTGCTGCTGGTTCAAACGGAGGGAGTGTCAACTTTTCTAGCACAAAGTTCAAGTCCCATGCTGGTAATGGTGGTTTCCTAGGAGGTTTTACATTCTTGATCCCTCTGAGGAACTGCCTGAGTAGAGGATGTGAAAAGACAGGTGGATCAAAGCTGTATTCTGCTGAAATAGCTGATGCATGTATCTTGATGGAGGAATAGGACAGGCCTGTATGTAGAAGCTCTGCCAAGTACTCCAGAATGTTAGCAATATCTATGTTTGACACATCTTTTCCTCTTTCAGTACTCCAAATGACAAACCTTTTCCATTTTCCTGCATAGTTCCTTCTTGTTGAAGGTCTGCGGGCTTCAAGGATAATGTCTTTAACCCTTTGGGAAAGATCTGGGTTAGTTGCTGCTATGTGATGTTCCAGGCAGTCAGTTGCAAGGTTTTAGGTTTGGATGCATGATGTTGTAGTTGTTCTGAGTTAACATCAAAGGCATCAGGGTATTGACCACATTTTCTCCCGAGACATGCTCCTCAGCAATGGGTACCAGTGTTGTCTTGGCCAGTTCGGAGCTATCAGGATTATCCTTGGACGTTCCTCTTTGATTTTCAGTAGTACCTTGTGCATCAAGGGAAGAGGTGGAAATGCATATGCTGTCAGGCCTTTCCAGCTGAAGGATAGAGAGTCCACCTTCCATGCAAGTGGGTGGAATGTCCTTGTGCAGAATTTTTTGAGCTGGTGATTGATTGGGGAAGCGTATAGATCTATTTGTGGCACTCCCCATTTCTTTGTGATGGCCTTGAAGATGTCGGTGTAGCATCCATTCGTGAGCATCCGAGGTGGTTCTGCTTAACATGTCTGCTAGGGTGTTCTCTTTTCCGGTACAAATATTGCCTGTAACTGGATGTTGTAGCTGAGAGCCAGATTCCAAAGGTCCAAAGTCATTCTGCATAGGGGTATGAATGAGTGCCTCCCTGTTTGTTGATGTACCACATGACTGTGGTGTTGTCCGTCCTTATCATCAAATGGCCTTCTTTGAGGAATGGTCTGAATTTTTGGATTGCCAGTTTTACTGCCAGCATTTCTCTTTGGTTTATGTGCAGGTGCAGTTGGTCCTGGGTCGACAATCCTTGTACGCATTTGTCCAGCATGTGCGCCCCCCCATCCTAGGTCTGAGGCGTCCGTTGTGATGGTTTGGCTTGCTCGAAAGTTGTGGAAGGGTAAGCCTGGGTTTGACTGGCATGCTTGAGCCCACCATAGGAACTCCTGTTTTAGGCATGGAATTAGTGGTATTTCTGTTTCTAAGCTGTGCCTGTGTTGAGACCATAAATTCTTTAGGTACTACTGTAGCTTTCTCATATGCAGTCTGGCATGTGGGACCAAGATTATGCATGATGCCATGAAGCCCAAGGCCTGCAGAACTTTTCTTGCTGTTAGTTTGTTCTGCTTTGTTAATGCCAAGAAGTAAAGAGGGAGCTCTTTTTGTTTTTCTGCAGTTAGGAATGCCATTTGTTTTACTGTGCCCAATTCCGCGCCCAAGAATTTTCTTGTTTGGGATGGTATCAGCCTTGACTTTTGTAAATTGACTGTGTATCCCAGGGCTTGTAGCAAGTAAATGACCCTTTGTAAATCTGTTGTCAGCTTGCTTTTGTTGTCCGCTTGTAACAGGCAGTCGTCCAGGTATGGATAAATTTGGATCCCCTGTACTCTGCAGTGAGCGATTACTGATGCCAGGCATTTTGTGAATATTCTGGGCGCAGTAGATAAGCCAAAGGGCAATGCTGAGAATTGATAATGCTCTGATCCTGCAAGAACTCTGAGGTATCTTCTGCAATTTGGTCGAATGGGGACGTGCAGGTATGCCTCCTTGAGATCTAGAGTTACCAGCCAACACTCCTTGCCCAGCATGGGAAGAAGTTGCTGTAGGGTCAGCATTTTGAATTTTGGGACAATGATGTATGTGTTTAAGATGGACAGGTCGAGAATAGGTCTCCAACTTTTCTCTTTTCTTGGTACTAGGAAGAGTCAGGAGTAGAATCCTTTGCCCTGTTCTGTTATTGGTACTCTTTCCACAGCTCTCATCTTTGTTAATTCCGTTATCTGCTGCAGAGCTTCTATTTATTGATTTGGAGGCAGGTTTGGCATTCCTCTTTTTACTGGTAAGGTGTGAAAGTGGAACCGGTAGCCTTGGTCTATGGTTTGCAAAATCCACTTGTCCTTTGTGATATAGTGCCAATTTTTCGAAAATAAGGCTAACTTTCCGCCTAATGGTGCTGCTATTTGCTCCCTGGTAGGCGGAGTTAGAGCCAAGTCACTGTGATTGTCCTGTTGCAGTGGCAGTGGTTGTGTCTGTGCCTCGGTTATTGCCTTGCCACTGTCGTCCTCTGTAGGCACCTCCTCTGGATTGATTTCTGCCTCTAGAGCGTCTATTCCTGCCCCTTTGGGATCTTGTGGAGTCAGGAAAGGACCAATTTTTGGCAGGCCAGTTCCTGCTAAACCTTGGGGCTGAACCTGTAAGAAATCTTTAACTGTTTGTACAGATTTTGCCTTTTCTTCCATTTTCTTCATTACCTGCTGGGCAGGTGTACCAAATAGACTGGCCTTATCCATAGGAGCATCTAATAGCTTTGCTTTAACATGATCCGGTAAGACCTGTTCTTTCAACCATGCATGCCTTCTTATCACTGTGCCAGTCATGGCTGATCTAAATGAAGCCTCCAGTGCATCATAGCCACATTTTAAGGAATGGTTACTAACCTGTTGGATGTTATTCACCATTTCTAATACATATTTTTTATCTAAAGATTCATCAGAGGACAGTTTTTTAGTTAACTGATCAAGCATAAACTCTTGGTATTGGATCATGTGAAACTGACAGTTTAAAGCTCTAGCTGAGAGAGTAGCAGAGGTGTAAACTTTTTCCCCCATCTCTCTAAGGACCTGGATTCCCTTTCAGAAGGAATAGGGTTTTTTGCTGTGGTCGAGGCTACTGCCTTAGGCCCGCCCCTGGGAAATAGTTTCGGGGTCTGCAAGTGGGGCCTTGTATAGGTGGTGATGAGTGTCTGGCACCCTGTAAAATCTATCTGGTTTGGCAGGGGCTGGAGGTAAAGAATCAGGAGCAGTGCAGACATCATTAAATGCATCATCCACAACAGGCAAAACAGGAGGTATAGCTAAGGGCCTATGTTGTGGTAAGTGCAGAAAAGTCCTAAGCCTTTTTCTTGAATCTGAGAAATCTTGTCCCTGCCATTGGAATTGTTCTCTCATGGCATGTAAGGTTTCCCCAAAGGAAAATTCCTCTGGTGGAGAGGCAGCTGGAATGGATTCTTCAGCATCGGAGTCTTCATAAGTAGAAAAAGGATCCTCTGGCTGGTCTGTAATGTCTGAGTCATCCGCAGAATCATCAGAGGACACTGGCTCGGGGGGCTCTGCTCTAGGTCTCTTTTCTGGGGGCTGAGAGGCCCTGTCTGGGTGAGATTGGGATCCCCTAATTAAGGATATTAAATCTTCTGCCAGAGTAAGCATTTGTGAACTAGAAGTGGGCCTGTGTGAGGGGGGTTTAACAGGCACAGATTTAACAGATTTGGCTGCTTTAGCCCTGGCAAAGGCCTTGATAGACATGGCTGCAGGGGGTCTAGCAGCACCACGTGCTGGGGTAGAGACATCCAAAGGGATGGTGTCTGATAAATCACTAGAAACCACAGTTGTAGGCAAAATTTCTGAGGCCGATTCAGGTAAGGTAGCAGGAGCCTCAGTAGTAGTCATGGATTCGGCTGAAGATTGACCAGTTTTCTCGGTTTCGGCCGAAACCGAGACACTCGCGGCTTGCTTAACCGTGGTTTCGGCCGAAACCACGGACCGCGAGTGTCTGTCTTTTTCTTTGCGTTTTTTAACAATTTGGGTAGTCGGAGGATCCGACGGCATAATGTACGCAAAATCTGAGCCGAAAACTGTTCAGCAAACTCCGACCGACGCCTAAGCGTTCGTCGGTTGAAGGAAGCACAGGCCGAACAGGCTGCTACGTCGTGGTCTGGGCCTAGGCAAGGCAGACAGTAAGAGTGGAAATCTTTATGAGGTATTTGTTTCCCACAAGTTAAACAGTTATTGACTTTTTCTGACATCGGATGAGGCAAGAAAGAGTCCCCAACGGGGTACTTAGCTTTTTAGAAGTCTTCGAAGTAGTATTCGGTAGTAGTAATCTCTGGATCTGACCGACCGGCACTTGCGAACAGCTTCTGCTTCGGGCGCCACGCGGCAAGAAAGACGGAGGAAAATGGCGTCGGTTGATGCCTTTATACCCGAAGACCAGCAGAGATGACGTCGGGTGAAGTGCGACATCAGCCGAAGCCGGACCCAGACTTTGGAATCCGGCCGACCGAAGGGCTGCCTGACGACAGGACAACCCATTTGTTATGACTGCAGATGCATCCATGAAGGACATCTGTGGTGTTGTCTGTCTTTATCAGTAGTTGTCCTGGATGCAGCAGGTCCTTGAAAGCTATAAGGGCATTTTGTACAGCTAGCATCTTTTTCTGATTGATGTGAAGATGCCTTTGTTCTGCGGGCCGCGTGCCCTAAATACATTTGCCTGCCATGTTTGCTCCCCAGGCGTAATCCGATGCATCTGTTGTCAGTGTTTGCCTGGCTGTGGGTTGTATAAAAAGCTGTCCCTTGTTGAGGTGACAAGCTTGAGCCCACCATTGAAACTCCTATTTGAAGGCAAGGGATTAGTGGTATAACTGTTTCCAAACTTTGACAGTGTTGAGACCATACATTCTTTAGGTACCATTGTAGTTTCCTCATATGCAGTTTGGCATATGGAATTAGTAGTATGCAGGATGCCATGTAACCCAAGGCCTGCAGAATTTTGCTTGCAGGGAGCAGGGTCTTTGTTGCCATCAATTGAAAGTATTGAGTCAGTTGTCCTTGCTTGTCTGGCGTGAGATAAGCCATCTGGGCCATTGTGTTCAAGCTGGCACCCAGGAATATAATTTCTTGTGAGGGCACTAGTTTTGATTTCTTTTCGTTTACTGTGTACCCCAGGCAACTTAATAACTTTTTTACAAACGCCAGATGTTTTAGAAGAATGTCCTTGCTCTTTGCTTGAATCAGGCAGTCGTCCAGGTATGGATAAATTTGAATTCCTTTCTGTCTGCAAAATGCAATTACTGGTGCCAGGCACTTTGTGAAGACCCTGGGCGCAGTAGATAAGCCAAAGGGCAGTGTAGAGAATTGGTAGTGCATTGAACCAGCTATGAATCTGAGGTATCTTCTGCAGTTTTGTCTGATAGGGACATGCAGGTATGCCTCCTTGAGGTCCAAAGTCACGAGCCAAGCTTTCTTGCCCAGCATGGGAATAAGCTGCTGTAATGTCAACATTTTGAATTTCGGAACATCCAGGTACGTGTTTAGAGATGAAAGATCCAGAATGGGCCTCCAGGCTTTGTCCTTTCTGGGTACCAGAAAGAGTCTTGAGTAAAATCCTTGTCCTTGCTCCTGTGATGGTACCTTTTGAATAGCTCTCATATCCATGAGTGCTGTAATTTGTTTTTGAGCCTCTGCCCATTGATTTGGTGGCAGATTTGGCATTCCTTTTAACCTTGGCAAAGTGTGAAAGTGGAACCTGTAACCTTGAAATACAATGTTGAGAACCCATTTGTCCTTGGTGATCATTTGCCAATTGTGGTAGAAGAGTGCCAGTTTTCCTCCCAAGGGGGCTGCCAAGAGGGCTTTGTTTGGCAGCTGTAGTGGGAAGTCATTGGAGCTGTTTTTTATATGGTTGGGGCCTGTCTTCCCCTTCTTTCTGGCCTGATGCAACCCATTGTCAAGGTCTATAAGGACCTTGTGTGTGTGACCTCTACCTCTTGGACATCTGTATCTTCCCCTTTGAGGTCTGTCTGTAATTTGAAAGGACCAATTCTTAGTTGGCCAGTTTCTGCTAAATCTAGGAGGCTGAACCTGTAAGAAATCCTTCACCATTTGCATAGATTTTGCCTTATCCTCCATTTTCTTTAATACCTCTTCTGCCTTAACTCCAAATAACACATCCTGCAAAGGTGCATCCAATAATTTTGCTTTAACATGATCTGGTAATGTATGTTCTTTTAACCAAGCATGTCTTCTAATGACTGAGCCTGTGACTGCTGCTCTACAGGAGGCCTCTAAAGAATCAAAACCACATTGCAAAGTATGCTTTCCCACTTGTTCAGCTGCATGCAATAAATCCTGCATTTCTTTAAAATTAGGAGGATCTGATTCTGGAAGCATTTTCTGTTTTAACTGAGACAGCAAAAATTGCTGATATTTTAGCACGTGAAACTGGCAATTTAAGGCTCTCATTGCTAAAGTTGCAGACGTATATATTTTCTTTCCCCATCTGTCTAATGCTCTGGAATCTCTATTAGAGGGAACTGGATTTTTGGCTGATGAGGCCTTAACTCCTTTGGGTCCCAGAGAAATAGTTTCAGGGTCAGCTACAGGGCTTTTATATAGAAATTTATGTGAGTCAGGGGCTCTGTAGTATCTGTCATGTTTAACAGGGGCTGGAGGTAAGGAATCAGGATTTAAGCTGGATTCAGTATACACATCATCCACAATATCTAACACTGGCAGAATAGCAAGGGGTCTGTGTTGAGGTAGTAAAAGGAAGTCTCTGAGCCTTTTCTTGGATTCTGAGTAATCCTGGCCTTCCCAGTGGAAATGGTCCCTCATGGTATGTAGGGTTTCCCCAAAGGAGTAGTCCTCAGGTGGTGAGGCTGATGGAATTGATTCCTCAGCATCAGAATCCTCATAAGGGGGTAAAGAGTATCCTAGGTCTGAGGATGAATCAGAAGAGATGGACACCTGGTCGGGTGAGTCATAGTCTGCATCCTGTCTAGGCCTTTTATCAAAGGGGGATGGGACCCGCTGATCAGAGTGATTAGGTCTTCGGCCATATTGAGCATTTGTTTCTTAAGCATGGAGGCCTGTCCTGGAGAATGCTGCATTTGTTTCTTTGATTTTAAAGGAGGCTTAGACTTAGCTGAGGGTTTAATGCTTAACTGAGTAGGTCTAAAGACACCCTCTGAAGCTGTGGGTTGTTCTGCTACTCTGGATCCCTCTGAAAGGATAGTCTAGGTAGGCTGAATAACTTGTGTGTCCAAAGGCCCAGCCATCTCCATGTGGGAGTCAGAGGAGGTCTGTGGTTCTACAGAAGCGGTCGTCAGGGGCTGCGAAGGCACCTAGCTGAAAACCGGAGAACCGGCGACTGGCCTAGAAGAGGCTTCGTCATCAGTTTTAGGCCTCGGATGGCTATCCTTGTCTTTGTGCTTTTTGTGTATTCCAGTCATCGGAAGTTCCGATGGCATGGTATAATTGAATTTCCTACCAAAATAATGTCGGGCAAAATCAAACCAACGTTTAATAGTGCGCTTGTTAAACCTAGCATAAAACCGACAACCAGTGAAGTCGTCGTCTGGGCCTAGGCATGGGATACAATAGGAATGGAAATCCTTATGAGGTATTTGCTTCCCACAAGAAATACAGTTATTAACTTTTACTGACATCGGTCTGAGGCAAGAAAAAGTTTCCCCAATGGGGTACTTAGCTTTGTAGAAGACTTCGGTTCTGGATTCGGAATGAAAATCTCAGGAGACGGCCGACCAGCACTTGCGAACTGCTTTTGCTTCGGGCACCGCGCAGCAAGAAAGCATGTGGAAAATGGCGTCAGGGAGGAGGCAACAGCAACCGATGGTGGACCAAGACTTTGGAACTCAGGTCGACTGGGGAACCGCCTGACGGCAGGATAACCCAAGTGTAATGACTGCAGCAGTGTAACACGATGAACATCATGAGCCACAAAGCATCACAGAAAACAAAGTCTACATCACATGGGACCATCCATTACCAACAGTTCAAAGATAGATGCGAGAAAAACAGAAATAGCGGTCCATGAAAAGAATATAAAAGTAGCATTGATCACTGAAATCACTACACCCAGTGACTACAGTGTCTTGCTTCCAGGCAGACAAAGTCATAAAATATCAGGATTTACAGACAGAAACAAAAGCAATGTGGAAGAAAGATATCTAGACAGTTCCAATAGTAGTAGGAGCAGTGGGTCTTATAACAAAATGGATCTAAAATCCTATTTAGATATGTTAGTGAAACATGTAACTCCATACGAACTGTAGGAGGAGTCATTACTGGACACATTGTGGGTGCTGCGAAAAGCACTTCTGGCTGACATCAAAGAGTGAAACAATACTAATTTCATTAACTTTAATCATACTTTGACTTACGAATGGGGTCCATTCTTGTCATGGTATTAGAAACCCAAAAGATTTGGAGAAATTAAAAAAAATTAGTGCATGTGATGTGGGTCTCAGCAGTCTTTTCAGGAAGGCAAGACTGAGATGAGCTCTTTCCAATAACTATTAACCAAAAAAAAAAAAAAATTAAAGAACCAGTGAAATACAAGTGAAATCTGAAGCCCAGCTGCTCTAAACTGAACAATTCCCAAAGGATAAGGTGCTGTCAGATCAAATTTCCAGGTATGTAAAGTGCTGTCTGAACAAACTTCCAAGTATGTGAAGTGATTGTCCATAAAATCTGTTGGTTATTTGATTCTGTAATCAGAAAGTGACTAGCCTCAGGAAGGCTTTACATGGTTCCTAATTTCATTTAGCTTAATTAGAAGTTATGTACTCACCATAACGTTCCATCTGAGTAGGTGTATTCATTTGTCTGCAACCTGTGGGTTATGGATCCGATATCGGATCCGAACCGGCATAGTTTTCCAGCTATGGATCCAAGCTCTCAGCTCCTCCCCTCACCCATAATGCCCTGCTCTACCCTCATGACCTCAGATCGAGTTTGCCAAAGCAACAATACCCTCAAAAGGGTAACAAGTAATATGCAGGAAACTGAAAGGCCAGGGGGATAGGAGGGCGGGATGGTTGCAGACAAATGAATACACCTACTCAGATGGAACGTTATGGTGAGTACATAACTTCTAAATCTGAAGTAGGATATTCATTTGTCTGCAACCTGTGGGACAGAGTCCCCAGCTACCTGAATCTTGGGCGGCCATCATGGAAGGATATTCCGGAGCACCGCGGAGCCAAAGGATGCTCTACCCCTAGATGCAAGATCCAACTTATAGTGAGAAATAAATGTATGAGATGAAGCCCACGTGGCTGCTGCACAAATATCATCTAGAGGAATCCTAGCCTTGAAGGCTGCCGAGGTAGATACTGATCGGGTTGAATGGGCCTGAACACCCTCCGGTGCGGGCCTTCCTGACGCTTGATAAGCCAATAAAATGCACTGTGAAATCCAGCGGGACAGAGAAACTTTAGAAATTGGCTTGCCCAAATTGAATTTTGCAAAGGAAATAAACAGCTGGTCGGATTGCCTATGACCAGCTGTCCTGTTGAGATAAAATCTTAGTTGCCTGTGAACATCTAGTGAGTGTAGCCTATATTCACCTTTGTTTTCATACTTAGGGAAGAAAACAGGGAGGTTAATGGATTGATTGATGTTTGCTTCAGAAGCGATTTTAGGAAGGAAGGACGGGTTGGTCCTGAGGGAGACACGGTCCGGATAAAAAACCAAGTAAGGAGGTTTAGCTGATAAAGCTTGAAGTTCAGAAACTCTCTTGGCTGATGTAATGGCTACCAAAAGGCTGTCTTGTAAGACAAGAATTTGAGATCCACTGTAGCCGCTGGCTCGAAGGGGAGCGGTCAAGGCCTGTAGGACCAAAGAAAGGTCCCAAGGAGGAACTGCTTGCTTTATAGGGGCCTGAGAAGGAAAGTACCCTTAAGAAAAGTTTTGCACAATTTGGCTGACATAAGAGGATTAGACTCTTGACCAATGTGATAGTGAGAAATAGCCGCCAGTTGAACTTTGACTGTGGAACTGCTGGCACCATCATTAAAGAGAGAGGTTAGAAAATCAAGCACTACAGGGAGAGGAACCGTGAAGGGATCTAGGCCTTGCCGTTCCGCCCACACAGAGAAAGCGTTTCCATTTGCTTCGTAAACCTTTCTAGTGGATGGTTTATGAGCCGCCACTAAAATAGCCTTTACCGGAGAAGAAATACCGAGTCCTTATCAAGAGTGGAACTGGAGCAGCCAAGCGGTCAGCTTCAGGTTGTCCAGGTTCGGAGGAGGAATGCAGGAAGGATGGGATATCAGATCCGAATGGGATCTAGAATCCAAGGAGGATTCACCGAGTGAGACCTTAGGAAGGGGAACCAGATCTGTCGAGGCCAGAATGGAGCAATGAGAATCATTCTGCAACCCACCCGAGAGGCTTTCTGAAGAACTTGCAGCATCAGAGGCAAGGGTGGATAGGCATACAGAAGACCGGGTGGCCAAGCATGCACCAGAGCGTCTCTTGGGGTACCTCCGCGAGGACGTATTAGAGCCAAAACTGTCGCACTTGGTGTTTGAGGGAGAAGCAAAAGATCGCATGAAGGGTTCCCCACCGTGCGAATATGCGTTCCGCTACTTGACAATTGAGAGACCACTCGTAAGGGGTCAGAATGGTGCGACTGAGCTTGTCCGCTAGGATGTTGGACCGACCCGGAATGTGCGTTGCTATGAGAAAGCGATTGGTGGAGGTTGCCCATTCCCAAACTCTCATGGCCTCTCGACAAAGAGGGTAAGACCTTGTTCCCCTTGCTTGTTGATGTACCAGACAACAGACATATTGTCCGATTGAATCGCAATTGTTCCCAAGGGAAGAAAGTCCTGAAGTGCTAGCAACGCTAAGAGCACTGCTCTCATCTCTAGAACATTGATATGCAGTAAGGTCTCTGAATCGCTCCACGTGCCTTGGACTGTCCGCCCGCAAGTGCCCCCACCCGAGGCGGAGGCGTCCGTGGTCACCGTGGCGAGAGGGGAGAAGCACAAAATGGGCGACCCTCGTGGAGATCCGGGAGTGGAGCCACCACAAGAGGGACCGCTTGCAAGCCTTGCTGATCGCTATGGGATGATGCATGGGGAGAGCAAGGTATGACCACTGTACTAAGAGCGTCCACTGTAGAATGCGCATATTGAGCCTGGCAAGAGGAAGAAGTGCTATCGACGAAGCCATGGACCCTAGAGCCCTCAGGACCAACTCCGCTGGAACAGAACATGAATGGAGAATGGCCCGCACCTGGAGCTGCAGATTTAGAACTCTGTCCGCAGTGAGGAAGGCTCGTAAACTCCTTGTGTCTAGTCTGGCCCCTATGAAATCTAAGAGCTGAGTGGGAGCCAGGTTGGACTTGTTTGTATTTATTGTGATGCCCAGAAATGGAGCAAGATGGAGAAAGGAGTCTCGCGCCGAGAGAAGTAGATGCCTTGTTGGGGTAGGAGCCAGTCGTCCAGGTAGGGAAAGACCTGAACACCCTGAAGCCACAGGTGGGCCGCTAACACTGCTAGTACTTTGGTAAACACCCTGGGGCTGTGGTGAGACCAAAGGGAAGGACCCGAACTGGTAGTGACTGGCTCCCAGCCGAGCGGAGAAACCTCCTGGAGCGTCTGTCCATTAGGATGTGGTAGTACGCGTCCTTGAGATCTATCGAGCACATCCAGTGGCCTTCTCCCAGAAGGGGGAGAATAGATTGTAGAGTGACCATTCGAATTTTTCTTTGGGGACTGCCAGGTTCAAGAGAGAGGTCTAGGATTGGTCTTAGTTCCCCGTCTTTTTGGCACTAAAAGAACCTGGAGTAGAACCCTGATCCGATCTGGTCTGGGGAACGGGCTGGATGGCTCTTTTCTCTAGCAGATGGCCAATTTCTGCCAAAGCGGCCTCCCTTTGACCGGGTGGTACGTCTGGGAGGGACTTCAACTTTGGAAGGTGAAGGAAAGGAATGCGATATCCCCTGGATATGATTTGGAGAACCCAGCGGTCCGATGTTATGGACTCCCATGCCGCTAGGTGCCCAGAACGTCCCCGACTGCCTCCAGAGTAGAGCAGTCGGGCAACCTCAGGGTTGCTGCGCGGGCCGTTCAGAGAAAGGTTCCCTGGACCCGAAGTTTCTGGGAGCCCCTCTGCCTCTAGGGCGGCGTCCTCCCTGTCCTCCTCTGCCACGGAAGGACTGGTTGTCCGGAGCAGGCTGGGACTGCTGCGACTTCGGAACCACATCTTCTTCTGACCCTTTTGGTTCCTAGAATAGGGCCTCTGGGGTGCAGAGAAGCGGATTCGATGGCAGACAGCGTCTTCCGTCCTTCTCGCTCTGGGTCAACGCCTCGCGAACGGTCTTGCCAAACAGAGCAGAACCATCAAAGGGGCGTTGCAAGACGCCTTGAAGGGCTCAGAAAAATGCAGTGTCGGAGCCAGGCCTGGCGTCTAGTGACCAGTCCTGTCCCGCAGCTCTAGCGGCGCCTCCGTAGCATGGGAGAGTAGCCGCATAGAAGTATTTGTGACTGACCTAAGAGTGGCCATTTTGGTGGAGTGCAGAGCTCTGTCCTCCTCCGAAATGGACTCAGGGGGGGATGCAGCGTACTCCTTAATAAGGTCTCGCTGCATCCGAATAACATGTGCCAAATAGTTCAGCGCCCTTACCGAGAAGGTCGCCGAACTGAACATCCGCTTCCCCAAGCGGTCCATCATCCGAGACTCCTTGCTCGGTGGGTGGACTGAGGGACTCTCCTGAGCCAGTTCCTCTTTGTGGCCGCCGCCATCAACATGGCATCTACAGGAGGCCCCTTACTCCAATGGGTCCTGACAGAAGGCGGGCTAAGGATTCTATCAGGTCTTTTGGGAATTGGCTCCACGGTGTCCGGTTCCTTCCACGCCCTGGTGGTAATAAGGTCCACCAGGGGGTCGGCAGGGGGGGACACCCAAGAGGTAGACGGGCCCGTTTCGAATGCCTCCAAGAACACGGACTCGTCCGAGGAAGACTTGGGGGCAGACCACCCCCCCCTAATACGGAGCATTTCCATGATGTCTCCGAAGGAGACATCCTCGGGGGGTGACCGTGGGGAGCCTTCCCCTTCCTCCAAGTCCGTGTCTTCAGCCTACAACTTTCACACAAAAAAAGTTAAAGAAGGAAAAAATTCTCTATTTTTAAACAAGAAAAATCCACTTGGCTGAGAGCTATGAAATCCACATCTAGTTACCAGCGCGGCAAACAAGATCTGAGGTCATGAGGGTAGAGCAGGGCATTATGGGTGAGGGGAGGAGCTGAGAGCTTGGATCCATAGCTGGAAAACTATGCCGGTTCGGATCCGATATCGGATCCATAACCCACAGGTTGCAGACAAATGAATATCCTACTTCAGATCCTGTGTCTTACTTGTGTTTATGCAAAGAATTAGTCCCAGTAGCTGTGAAAGTCATCAGTTCCATCTATACAACAGAAAAAGGGCTTGATCAGAAAATCACCAGATCTTTTTAACCTAGAGTGGTGGACAAACTAAAGTCTTAAGGCATCCCTTTGCTAAGTAGTAATTTCCTGGAGTATGCAATGCTTCACCTTAAAGGAGACATGTTTCTCTTATACATTTTCAAACCATTTCACTGGACTTTCTTTCATTCAGTGTCAGCTTTTACAAATAAGCTGAAAAGAAATTATGAATGCTCTCCTGAAGTCTGTGTATACAGCTCCAGACAGAAGGAAGAGTCTACACTATACAGCAGATTGTGAAACAGTGTTGTGAAAAGTACTACGGCTAAACAAAATTAATCTGATTAAAAGGGTATAAACTCGTGTGTTAAAGTGCAGCTATTGTTTGCAGACCACTCTTTCAATCTTCCTTTTTTGGACAGGCAGAAGAACGGGTATGAACTCACCTTGGCTATCTGCAGTTTGAACATACAGAAAAAAGATGGGGATGTCTTCCTGTTGCAAAATATGAGGTAATGTTCAACGACACACATTCAAAAAATGAGCTACATGGACTGTGGTGACTGACATCCTCTAGCTGCAAAAGGTGAAAAGTAGAGTCACTAAGAGCACCTCTAAGTGAAAGCTTCTGAAAAGGGTTCTTGCCAAAGCCAACTGCCACAGCTAAGTGGAACAGTTGCTGAGGATACGTTAGAAGAGTGGTCGCAACAGACTGGTTTCTGAAATGCTCATTCCTTAAGGTACTTAAAAAGTCTGCTAGAAGAATTTCAGCCGTGACAAAAGGAGAAAGCGAGATTGCAGACTTGACAAAGAAAAGAGGTACTTTTTCTTGGTATCTCCCACAAGGGCTATTTCATACCAGAAACATTTGGCTGACTGAAGATGTGCATCTGTATATTTTATAGATAAGTAGGCTTCCATGTTTGTCCACAAATGTCTGCACTCTAGAAACTGTCCCTGCAAAATGTAAACTTTAATCTAAATCTCTATTTTCTAGTGTGTGCATCATCTGCTGTTCTTGCTGACACAGTGAATTTCTTTCTGAAAGTGTCTGCGCGCCCCCCACCACCAGAACCATCAACTTGTTAAAAGGTAGCTGCTCCTAATCCACAGTATATGTTGCGTCATTCTGTTTTATTGGCTTACTTTAATAAAATGCTCTATAAACAATTTGTCAAATGTTCACAAAGCAGTAATTGCAGCAGTAATGTAAGCTACAAGTGAGGGTGTAAAAGACTTATCTTGTTTTGTCTTTTTCACCTTTTTCATATAAACAGGTTTAAACAGCATCCTGAGCCTCTTTCTGTGGGTAGCAGCATCTAGTAAGCTGGATGGCATAATACAGCGAAATGGGTCACCCTTGGGCTGGGACATTATAACTTCAGGGGACAAGAAAGCCCACTAATAAGGAAATCTAACACTCATCCAATTCACCCCATGTACTGGCTGTTTGTTAAAGAAATCTTTAACATACTTGCCCCCTGCTCCTCAGTGGGTTATTGATTTGCATTGTGGTTTATATTGTAGCCACAGTGTTATATTAAAGAATTTTCATACCTACAGTACTCATTGTGTACATCTTTGTTTTATTTCTGTTTTTTTTTTTAATGAATTTATACCTCCAGTGTGTTACAAGACTTACATGGTCTATTTATTAAGATTTTGATAACTGAGTTAGACCTAATAGTCCTAATACATACAGTCCAATTGTGGAGAGGACCCCAGAGAGATAAGCAGTCAGAAATAAATAAAAAAAGCATAAACAAACATAAGAAGTGCAAGGCAAATACAGTGATTTTGATGTTACTACATGATTAAAAATGCAGAAGTAATTTAAATTGAGCTATTAGTTATTTCCAGAGCTCTAAGTGAAGATTACAGAATAGACCTTTATGTTGATCATGTGCTTCAGACCTCTCTGTATATGTTTTTGTGTGTGTGTGTGTGTGTGTGTGTGTGTGTGTGTGTGTGTGTGTGTGTGTGTGTGTGTGCATGCACGTGCATGAGTGCATGTATCTGTGTACCATATTGTCTTCTGGGTTTACCAGTCATCTTTCCTTTTACTGATCCATTAATTACCCTTCCTTCAGTGCATTGGGTACACTACCCAACTCTCTCAGTGACCATAACCCAACCTTTTTCCTTCAACACAAACTTAAATATTACAACACACCCTCTACTACAAACCCATTCCCACAAAGACTTCCCCTCAGACCTATTCAAAGAAACCCTAAAATCCTGTAACTGGGCTCCCACCAAAACCCTCCCCCCTGGACAATGCAGAAGAATACTTTAATTCCACATTCCTAATGGTCCTAAACCAACTAGCCCCAATCAAAACAATTAGAATGTGCAGCAACCCTGCCCTCTGGTTACAGAAATCCACAAAGGCCCTACTAAAACAAAGGGACAAAGCATGGAAATCCTGGCAACAACATAGAATACCCACAAGTAGACAAACCTTCTTACAACTTAGAAATAAGGCAAAAAAGCAGGTTAAGATAGACAAACAAAATCACTGTCTAACCTTACAAAGAAAATATAGTAACAACTCCCAAAAATTCTGGGCTGCAGTGAACAACATTCTCCAAGCCAGAAAAACCACCATGCCACCACCAAATATTAAAGGCAACAACCTTGACATAGCATCCAGCTTTAACAACTATTTCACCTCCTCCATACTGAAACTAATAAATAATAAAAACCCCACCACACCCCCTACCAACCACCAAATCCCAATTAATCACCATCCCCTTTTCACTAAACCCAGTATCTGTATCAACCATCCAAAAACTCCTATCTAAACTCAAACCAACTACCCTCACTGTCAACAACCTCCCAGTCGAATACCTCCAACTTGCATCCAGAGCCATCGCCTACCCAATCACAACACTAATAAATAGATCCATTAATGAACAATATGTTCCTTCCTTGTGGAAAACCTCACACATCATCCCCCTTCACAAAGGCGGCCTCCCCACCCACCTCTCCAACTACTGTTCCATCAAAATCCTTTCACCCCTATCAAAAATCCTTGTAAGATGTATTCATCATCAGCTCCTCTCTCACCTACTCTCCAACAACCAACTCTCTAAAACTCAACACGGATTACAACCTGGCCATAGCACCACCACCACCCTAATTAACTTCACAAATACCATAAACTCAAATAAAAAACAATGGAAACTTGTCTCTGCCACCTTCCTAAACCTATCCAAAGCATTCAACACAGTTTCCCACAATAAACTCCAATCCTCTCTCTCCCAACCCGACCTACATAATCATACCTTACAATGGTTCAATAGCTACTTAGACAACCGCTCTTGTTCTGCCAAATGTTTCAACTCTCTATCCCCCCTCCCAGTCAAATGTGGCGTACCTCAAGGTTCTATACTTGCCCCCCTTCTCTTCAATATCTTTACAAACCAACTCCACTTAGCAACCACAAAAGCCGATATAGTCCAATACGCAGATGACACTATCCTTATCTGCTCTGCACCTAACATCCAGCTGCTACAATCCCAAGCCCAAGAATCCTTCTTAGAAATAGAAAACTGGCTAAACAATTCTCAGCTAAGACTGAACCCAAAAAAACACAGCTAATGTCATTCCACCCAGCAAAGACTATAGACCCCACCTTCTCTATGCTATCTGCCAATAAGACACTCATAACTCCTGTCTCAGAAGCCAAACTACTATGTCTTACAATTGACCCCCAACTTAAATACAATAAACACATATCCCTAACCACATCCCATGTCCAAAAAAGCTAGGTTGCCTCTATCGCAGCAACAAATACTTAACCAATGAATCCAGAAGCACCATAGCTAGAACTCATCTCTTATCAACCCTACTTTAGGCATCCCCAGTACTAAAAAATTTAAATAAAACTGACCTGCACAAACTCACAACATGCTACAACAAAATAGCTAGGTTCGCAACCAATGCTAAATCACGCTCTCACCACTGCCAATCCCTACATAAACTGCACTGGCTAGAATTTCCAAACTTACTTTACTATCACCAACTCAACTTGGCCCAGCAAATACTATATCACTCAGATAAAACCCCTGCCCTAACAAGACACCTCAAACTTCCATAACACCAACAGAGAACTACAATCCAGTAACAAAGTCCTAATTGAACTAATTCCATGCAAAAACAGCTCAGGGGAATCTCTATTCCCTTACGAAGTTTCAAAATTATGGAACACCTTACCCCCAGACCTCAGGCTACAAAATCCATATTACCACATACAAAAAAACTCTAAATCACACCTATATGAAAACCATATATGTAACTGTAACAACACTCCCTGAACCCACCTTACCCAGCCTACAAATGACAGGTGGCCTAGAGGAACACCATTCTACTAACTTATACTCTACCCAGGCAGATTTGTACAAAGTGTAAATATCTAGTAAACATTGCACTACTATTAAGTCAGTTGCAAGTATTCTGTACTTGAACTCATGTATAGATGTACTGGAATTATTTTTTAAACTATTGCTAATCTTTTTTTAACTATTGTTAACCTTTTTAGACAATTGTTAAAATTGTTTAAACTACTGTTACACTTTGTTAACTGCTCTTTGCTAAATTACTTCTGGAGCTTTTCTCCCCAGGATTCCGCTGAAAAAGTTGGACTATCCTGGTAAACAAATGTTAAATAAATAAATTCTCAATAATCCATGTCAGCTAGTGGGTTGCCAGACTCCAATCTAATAGTGACTGACATGTGGCAGCAATGACTTGGGTGCTGTCTGCCTGGGTAACAGTTTAATACAGGGGTGGGCAATTAATTTTCCTAAGGGGCCACAGGAGACACTGGGAATGTTTTGGATGGCGAGACCAATAGGCTGAACTCAGAAAAAAGTGCTATTCTAATAAGCCAAAACTAAAGTACAATAAAACTGTAATCACAGTAAAGCAGGAAACATCATAACAGCAAAGTTAGTGTAAATGCACAAGAAATACTTAAGGCAGATGTACTATGAACAACAACAGACATTTTATATAGTAAATTAAAATATACATTAATGGCTCACTACATGCTGCTAAAGAAGCATCTGGGAAGTAAGACTGCAGTCCAAAAAATTGATACCCCCTTGAAACACACTTGTCCTTGTCATTCAAAAATATTTTTGGGCAGACTGAAATTTTGAAGAAAAGGTAGAGAGCTAACACTGTTTAGGCCAGAATTCTACAGAACAAGAGCACGAACTGAGAAGATTTTGCTGCAAATGTGAAAAAACTGAAAAACACACCTAAAGATAGTTAGATAGCAGAAAACAGTACGGAGGTCCATTAGGGAGATGTGAAGGAAATAGCATGAGTGAAAGAAACACAACGAGCAAGCAAAGGTCAGTAAGCCAAAAAAAAAAAGCTTAAGTTAGACAGCTGAGTCAGAAGAGTAAGGTTAGATGATTCTATACATTCTTAACTCTATTCTCCTCATTACTGCCAGGCGCACTGCAAACAGTCCGGTGCAGACATCTGGCTAAGCTTGACTAGGGTCAGAAGCAGCCCTTCTTTGGGCTCATGCCCCAAAGTCCTGCCCTCAAATAAAAAGTGTCCAGCTGTGGCCTGACCCTAGTTGGATCTTTGAAGCTTCTGCAGGAAGACCTGTACTAATTACTCCTCCAGGGATGGTGTAACCCCTGCCCATTTACTCCCCTCTCCTACCCTCTTTTTCCATTCCTGATGTCTTCATTCTGCCGATTTACTGTTTTTGTGTATATATAAAAGCATAGTAAATCGGACGACTTAAACTCAGATAGTCTGTTTCTTTTTTAAACAGAATACCGGAGTTTACACAGTGTTTTCCAGACTACCAGAGAATCGTTCTTGTAATTACCAAGTGTTTTTTCTGACTTCTCAGAGGCCGGTCCAGAACAGCCAAAAGGCCAGATGTGGCCCGGGGGCCATACAATGCCAAGGTCTGGTCCAATAGTTTATATTTATTTAGTTTTTTGGGGGGGTAGTCTTAGAGATTAGTGAAGTGATCATACTGCAAGTGATACTATTTTACTTTGCTAATTATGATTCTCAGAGTCATGCAAAAGCAGTGAATTTAGCATGTGTTGCATACACATTTCTTTGACTGCCCTCTAACAGTCAATAAACATCCTTCTTTAGCAAGTAAGAAAGAGTGGATTAGGGAGCCTCTTGATTTTTGACAAAGGGTTTCCATCTGGTGACACAAGCCCAGAACATCTACCGAGAATGGAAATAAGGTTTCTGGCCACCAAGACTTTTTCTCTACTAGTCCTCTGGCACTTAGATCAAAAGTCTTATCTATGTTCATGGGGGCATAAGTAGACACTCTATTCCTATGTAATCTGACCAATTTAAAGGAAAGCAAATAGTATTCCGAATGGTGAAAGTCAGCATCACAGAAACAGAAGAATTCTGAGCAGTGAAAATGTGCTGAACCATGTAATGAGCTAGTGGTGTTTTACTCATGCACCCCCCCCCCCAACATACTATTATTGTATAGACAAAGCGAGTACTATTATAAAGGAGTAGATGAAGTTTAGGAAGGAATGCATGAGCTGCAACTAGTAATTTAAGTAACAGCAAATCAAACTGACAAACTAAAAGTGAAAGAGGTAAGTGTGGAAGGGCTCAGAGAAAGTCATGACAGCATATGTAATGAAAAACAAAAGATCTTCAATGCACTAATTTGTTTGTGTGAACTTTTCAGTTTTGTATTCATTACAAAACATTTGAACTTGTTAGTCAGAAACTTTCCCTCCAACTGTCTCAAGAACAACAATTTTCCACTACAAAGTGGATTATGGGCAGTGAGAACATGGGTCTGCATGACCGTTCTTTAAGACAGTGTACCAGCTTTTTTGTCTATGTAATATAAACACTATGACATAATGTACTCTACAGCAAGGAATGGCCTGTGGTATACTGCATATATCTTAGACTGCAGCAGTGGCATGATCAGCCAACAGACAAACCACTAATTAACTCTTACCAACTACAAAATGTACTGGTGAAAACATTAAGTGGTCAAAGTTTTACCCAACTCTTGCTTCAAGGGTAACGCTGCTGTTTAGTACTTTAAATAAGAAGGATGAGGTGCAGTATTTAACATGAGAAATGCCAAATCCTCTACATATGGAGTATCTTGAATATTAATTGGATGGTTAATATACTTGGTGTACATTTTAAAAATAAACACTCTTTTTAAAGGATATTTAAAAGGTTTCAGGACAAGACGTGTTCTGAGCTCCTCACTCATGACTAATGGCACCGATTACCTCTGCAACATCTTTAACAGCATTTGAAAGATTCCATCTATGGAAACATGCACATTGGATTGGTTAGTGCTTCTGTTATCTTGAAATTTAGAGTTTTTCATAAATCATTTAAGGTGTTTGGACATTTGATATTCAGTGCAATACCTGCATATTTAATAGCAATCTAGTCACATGATTTAAAGAGTCTGACACTTGCGTTAACTGAAGAAAGAGAACATAAAAGAAAAATGACAATTGTAGGTGCCTGATGCCATCTGACCTGAAAACCCAGTCCTGTGAGGATTACAGCAAAAGAATGAAATGTTTTTTCTTTCCCAAAGATATTATACATGAAAAAAGAAATGGGGCCACATTTATTTGTAATTCCGGTAAGAAAAGCTACAGTTTTATTAAAATAAAATCCCAACTCCTGCCAAATAAAATGAAAACATGTGCTTATTATGAAATATTTTTAATCCTTAACCTTGTGAATTCTAAGACAGATATATGCTACAGTTTCATACTAGATACAATACCGAGTCAATATCTTGTGTGTATAGATGATAACATTAACACAAGCCTGTAATTATGCAGAGAAAAGATGCTACAAGATAGGACTGTATGTGGAATAAATGATGAACATATATAAAGAAGGTTATCAGAATGTAACCTGACATTAAATGCTGCTTTAGCAATGGAAATAGCAAATACAAATTTTCTATGATGTCACTTTGAACAATGTTATCTCGTGTTTTGGTTGCATTAAAAAAAATTTTTTTTTGAAGTTACTGTTTCTGTGATGGAAAGACCCGCACACTTCTATGTAGTGGGATTCACCCCCTGCACCTCTTTTCTTCCACTCTGAGGCCAGAGAACCTAGAGAAAAAGAGACTGTCCCTTTTTTGATGAATCTGTTTTTCAGTGCATTTCTGCAATCTTGTTTCTGCACACTACTGGCATTTGCAGCAAATATTTAATTCCAAATAAAACTTTATATGTGCAAGTTAAACATTTGCTACTAGCATGCTATAGGAGAAAGAACTCTGGCAGAGGTAAAGCATTTTACAAGTAAATGAATAACAAGCTCAGAGATTCTATAAAGCAAATTTAAGCAATTAACTGCCAAGCTTGCGGTACAGTTAGACATAAAATAAAAGCCTGTAACACTATAAGAAAAATGCCTAAAGGAAAAAAAATGTGTTAAATGAGCCATAAGGAAGCTTAGCAGAGATTGTTCACATGTTTTTAATGGAGGAACGTGTAAGGTCCAACATAATCATTTTTGCATACTATATAAGTCTGCAAAACATTAACATATCTGCTGCATAAATAAAGACAGCAAGTCTATAAATTTTGAGGTGAATAGTGAGAATGCTGTTGTGCTTACTATCCCAGAAAAAATATATGGAGAAATAAAGTAATATAGTTTGCAACTAAATGGACTTGTATTCAGTTACATTGGAAAACATGCTGATATTAAATTTGCTTATAATGTACAAAAAAAAAAAAGAAAATTGTTAAAGGTACTGGCCACACCTCATTTGGGAGAAACTGGTTAAATAAAATTCAGCTAAACTTGTGAGGAATTAAAGTACACACATCATGAAACTGAAGCACCACAGAAGGAGCTTATAAAACTTGAAATTGTATTTAGTGAAATGGAAATATTAAAGGAATTAGTCCATACTCTTGTTCCAGCAAATGCAAAACTTACATTCTTTAGTCCAAGATCAGTTCCATATGCTAGGAGTAATAAAAAAAGAAATAAACAGACTGTTAAAACAGAAAAAAATATTCCTGTAAAATGTTTAAAATGGGTTGTTCCTGTGGTAACCATACTGAAACCTGCAACTACACTGAAATCTAATCAAAATAGCAGAAACAAAGTTTCTGTATCAGTTCATCTATGAGATGGTTTTCCATGAAGGTCTTTAAGTATATCCTCACCTCTATTTAGAATTTGTCTATTTTTTTAAGTAAAATCCTGCATTCCAAAGCATCCTTGTACCCTGACAGATGTATTCTGTGACATCATGTTCAAACTACGTAATTGCACATGTCCCCAAAGTGTGCCAGTTCTTTTCTCCATTTGTACAGCTGAGATCTCCGTCCTTGCTATTGATACTAAAGACTCGTATTCATACATAGCAAATGACCATGTGGCCATTAAATTATCATCTAAAACCTGTAAAGAAACTGCCTATACTACTCTCAAGGAACAGCATAATATTGACCCATCGAGGATGATCTTAGGTATATTAAACTATATGGAAATGATTGTATCTTTGGAACAATATCCAGTGGCTTGCCTGGTCTTTGCTTTGCTGGCAGGTGAAGAGAAATGTATTAAGCTAAATATGAACACTAAAGTACAGCTGAAACCAAACAAGACTCTCAAAATTGATGGTCAGCAATGTTCCAACGAAATGAAAAACCAACAAGTCAAGAAAAATACCAAGATGCTAAACAAACTTTACTGATTACTTTCAACTCTGAAAGTCTTCATCAGAAAAATCAAATTACATAAGTTTGTCTATTTAAATACACACCCCTTAATCACATGACTAATACAACCTCTTGAAATAAAACACTTGACCTTTAAGTAGAATATGAACATATAATAATGTTTGTTTTTTTAATATAATCAAATTACCATAAACGTGTCTGTTGCTCATCCTTCTCTAACACATAATACAAACAGGTGGGGTGTTCATTTAGATGCTTTAATATATAGAAACACATCAGGATGAATAGCAGCATCATAAAGTACAAACAAACTAGTTAACAGACAGACCTTACATACATACATGCTTACATCTCAACAGCTTACTACAAAATGGCATTCTAGCTTGCATCTGCTCAGAATTTACACACTTGTGCAAGCCCTTGGATAGCTTCTTAAAGGTATATACACACACATTGATCTACAGTATCTGGAAAATATATATGTACCGATCTGTTTGCATTTCTTAATGTTATGTTTCTTGTTACAAACTACTTTGTAATTAACATTACTCCCTCATCTCTCAACTCTGGCAAGTGATAAACATTAAATAAAATCTGCTATTTCAACTCCTTGAATTCTAGCTCCCATTCCATAACCATTAAAATCACAAGGAACTTGATCTATTACATAGAACAAAACTTTTTAAAGCCTTTACACTCAGTAGAATGTTTCCAAATAGCATAATCCATATTTTTTGTCTTTACTGCATAGTGATACTCAAACACATTTTCTCAGTTCCCTATTAGTTTTCCCAATATAAAATAATTCAAAGATAGATCATTTAGCCTAATATACCACAAAAATTGATATACAAGTGAAAAAACTGGTACTTGATAAATTCTGTCACTTCCTATACTGGTGAAATATGGACTTCCTGATATATACCTGCACATGGAATAACTACAGCATTGAAAAGTCTGCCTTTTTTGTCCTTTGTATGTTTGTCCTTCCCTTTCTAGTAAAGTTTTAATGTTACCTTTTTTATTAATAAACATGAGTTCTGTTCCCACCATCATTTTAACATTCTTACTAGCATCCAAAATTATCCAATTATTCTGGATGACATTTTTTATGGCATCACTATCTAAGGAAAAAACTAACGGCATAGAAACTGACCAGTCCTTACTACTATTACTCTTATCTTTTTTCTTCCCTTTGTGTTGTTCTTCTCAGACTTTCTTGATAATTTTATCTGGATACCCCCTATAAAAACCTATTGTGTAACACACTAGAAAGGTGTTTTATTTATTTATTTTACATTTGTTAACTGGGAAATTCCGACTGGACTAGGTCCATTTACAGCGGAGGCCTGGGGAGAAAAGCTCCACAAAATAAAAAACATTTTTTACAAAGTAGTACAAAACAAGAGCAGAATATTTATATACAGAGTAGAATAGCAATCATGTAGATTATTAAAGAAAAAATGTTCAGATATTTACAACAGAAATGCAAGCAGACAAGACATTTTGGTAGTAAAAGAAGTTACAAATAGCAGAGGTAGAAGCTACTTATAGGCTGAACTCATGAATTATTTGGGTTGTAGAGCTATACAAGAGTTACAGCACCTAACTTGGAAGGGTCGGAGGAGGAATAGGCTAGGAAAGGTTTAAGTAATACAGGGATATCGCCAGGTACTGATTAGATGTAATTTGAGACAGTTTTTGAAGTGTGAGGTGGTGTTGGCATTGGTCAGTGAGGGGGGAAGGCAGTTCCAGTTCCTAGCAACGGAGTGGGAATAAAGCGCTTTTCCTGCAGTATTATTTATTATTATTAGTTGTCCGCTATCTGTTGTCAGATGTTTTAACCTCATAAACTGACCTTTAATAACATTATGTTTTAAATAAGTTGGATTCATACTAGAATAATGTATAATGGCATTACTGGACAAAGTTTTATAACTAGTAATATTTTTTGTGAATCACCACATCCAAAAAATTAATGCTGTACTTCTGATGACTAGCAAACTTTAAAAAACTCAGTAATGTCATTGACTTTTTTAAATCTCTTCTAGTTCTGTTTTCCAACATCATCAATAAAATGCAAATAAGCAACAATATACCTACAACTACTAATATGGGGTAAAACAAGAAGTTATGTACTCACCATAACATTCGATGTATTTAGTCCATCTCGCCTTACAATCTTACCCGTGGGTTCGAAGCCAAACCTCAGCTCTGACTTGGTCATACACTAGCTCAAAGTCTTCAATTTGCTCGTGGCTAAGAGGTTTCCCATCATGCAACAGGTCTATTCCCCAGATCTTGTTTGCTGCAAGCGCACACACACACACACACACACTGAGAAGAACAACAACCCCAACAGAAAGGATTACTGACACCTAGAGACTATACCTCCAGGTCCTCCAGGAGGGGGTAGGAGGGAGGGTTAGTAAGAATGTAAGGTGAGATGGACTACATACATCAATAGTTATGGTGAGCTGTTACCACTGCCATGCATTTGGTGTACACCGTGGGGGCTGTGGTGAGACCAAAGGGCAAAGCACAAAACTGAAAATGACTGGCTCCCAGCCGGAAGTGTAGATGACTTCTCGATGCCCTGTCCATCTTGATATGGTAGTAAGCATCTTTGTGGTCGATGGAGCATATCCACACATCTTTCTCTAACAGAGGGAGTATTGACTGTAAGGAGACCATGCGAAACTTGGACTTTTGTACATGAAGGTTCAATTGGCTGAGATCCAAGATGGGTCTCAGGTCCCCTGTTCTGTTTGGCACCAAAAAGAATCTGGAGTAAGTCCCTAATCCTACTTGGTCTATGGGGACAAACTGGATGGCTCTCTTTGAAAGCAACTTTTTTATTTCTAAAGTTGCGGAATCCCTGTGACTGGGTGGAACGTCTGGAATTCTCTTGGCTGGCAGGGGAAGAGAAGGGAATATGATAACCTCTGGAAATTATCTTTAATACTCACTCGTCTTGGGCAGCATTCTGGGAATAAAGAAATGTGACCCCAGACCAGCTCCAGAGACGCACAGTTGGGCCTCCCTTCAGGAGCGCTGGTAGGGAGAACCACAAAAGGAATCACGGTCCCCCTGGTTACACAGGCCTCCTCTGCCTCTAGGGTGGTGTCTACCTGAATTTCCACCCCTTCCCCTGCCTCCAGAGGAGGAATCACTTTGTGTGCCCTGAAAAAACCTCTGCGACTTCCTGAACCACATTTTCCCACCCTTCTGGCTCTTGGGGTAATGTCTAGAAGGCATGGAAAAATGAACTCCCACAGCAGACAGGGTTTTTCCTTCCTGCTCGCACCTAGTGACAGTGCCCTTCACCTTGGTTCCGAACAACGATGAACCGTCAAAGGGGGCATTGGTGAACGTAGACTTGAAGGCCTCTGCGAAATTTCACAGGCGCATCCAGGAGTGTCTCCTAAGAGAGACTCCAGAACCCGCTGCCCTACTTGCTCCGTTGGCTGCATATGAGATCAGCCTCATGGAGGAGTTGGCAAGGAATTTATCGTAGACATCTGTGCATTGACCTTCTGTGCCACGGCATCAGAAATGTTACCCTGTAGAGAATTTCCTAGCTCTTTTAGGAGATCTCTCTGGAGCCTTGTAAAATGTATCAAGTAGTTCAGCAACCACAGTGTAAAGGCCACTGAGGTAAACACATGCTTCCCATACCTGTCCATAGCCCGTGACTCCTTGTTAGGCAGATGGATGGTAGACAAGGTTTCAGCAGGTTCCTTCTTGGTGGCTGCTGCCACCACCATAGCATCTACTGGAATGCCTTTTGTTAAATATTCCTTGTCAGTGGGGGCAGACAAAAACTTACTTGGTCTCCTAGGGACAGGTTCCACAGTATCAAGAGTTTCCCACACCTTTCGACCGACAAGATCTAGTACCTCATCGAAAGGGGGAGAAACCCAAGAGGTGGAGGGTTGAGACCCAAAAGCCTTCAGGAACACCAAATCCTCATCAGAAGGAGATTTGGAGGGCCAGCCACCTCTCTGCTTCAAGATCTCAAGGATATCTGAAAAAGAGATATTGTCAGAAGACGACTTGGGGGACCTCTCTGACAACTCGAGGTCGGTGTCCGACGTGAGAGACGTATCCAGGGAGTCGAAGTGTTTCCTCTTACACAATCTCTTTCTGGCGGGCTCCTCAGGCAAAAATGCTAGGGAGATGTCAGAAAGTTGGGGACCACTCATGGAGGTATCCTGAGGCTTAAGGTCTCCGCTGCCCAGGGATAGAGGGTGATCCGAAACTGACACCAGTGCTGGAGGGGGCAGAGTATCAGTGCAGTAGGATGCAGCTGACGACCTGGCCAGCACGCTCCTCATAACCTCGAAGGCTGATCCCCCCGGCTCCAAAGGCCAACTAACTGTAGAGGATACAGTAGTAGCCCTTGGCACCAAGGAGAAGAGGTCCGAAGCAGATGTTGGGTTCAAGCTCACTCATGCCGAAGCACCAAGAGGAAGGATCGGAACCGATGAAGATCGATCCGAGTCTTCCCTCTCGGGTCCAACCGGAGTACCGTGGACCCTCGATCCTGTGGACGGAGCCGACGGGGTTGGAGCAGAAATCGGATCCAAGAGGCCAGGCAAGGCTACTGGAACCAACCTAACGGCACCGACGGAACCAACAACAATGGCTCCGAAGGCCGAGAAAGGCTCAGAGGAGGAACAACAAAGGATGAAGAGGCCATAGGCTCCGGAGCCGACTGGGTCAGAGCCAAAATCAATTTGGCCAACACCGATGACTGAAGCAGTTTCTTCAACACTCTATCAGCGTCCTCTTTGGAAAGGGTCCTGGAGGACCTGGAGGATATAGTTGGAGATCTGGATCTTCTTAAGGAAGGGGGCTTGCATGAAGGAGAAACCGGTCGAATAACTGGAGACCGGCTCTGAACCAAAATATCCGTGACTGGCTCCGAAAGGCTGGGAGCCGATATGGACTTAGTCAAGACACTACCTTCTGTTGGCACCGAGGGCAATGGAACCGAAGAAGGAGAAGCTGTTCTAGCAACTTTCTCTGGCGGCTCCAAAGAAACAGACGGAGCCGGAGAGCGCTTCTTAGAAGTCTTTTTGTCCTTTTTAGCTGGAGAGGATAAGGCACTGGAAGACTTAGCCAAGTCTTCCTCGAAAGAGTGTTTAAGCAGTCCTTTCAAAATGAGCTTGTTCTTCCTCTCCTGTAGTACACAGGGACTGAAGGAATGACAAAACAAGCAGGACTCTTGGAGGTGAATAGCACCCAAGCAGTACACGCACATAGAGTGCCCATCAGTCAAAGACATTTTATTGTTGCATTCAACACACTTTTTAAAGCCCGAAGGCCTGTGTTCCTTAGAATCCTTGGACATGCAGAATAAAGGAGAACACACACAGGTACAAATCAATACGTACACACACTGGACCCAACTAAATCCCGCACGAAAAACTACAGCCTCTAACTAAAAACAGCCTAGTAACCGGCGGGAAAAAGACTACAGGGAGGACTAGGTCCTCTAACTTAAACAGGCCTAGCCTGGGGAAACAAAGGGTAAACCACTAGCCAGACATGACAACATTAAAAGCTAACAGAATGGAGCACCAAACCAAAGACCACACAGAAACAATGGGGAGGACTAGGTCCTCTATCTGAAACGGGCCTAGCCTGTGGGAAGAAAGGAAACGAATGAGATACCAAAACGGCCAACAAAAAGGCCACAAAAACTGCAAGAGAAACAAATCAAAGGCTGTATAACACCACTACTACACACACACACACACACACACACACACACACACACACACACACACACACACACACACACACACAGCTATGAAAATAGCTTTACAAGTCAAACGTTTATAAAAAGTTTATAAACAGTATACTTAGCCAAGGCCAAAAGCGAGACCATGTCTGAGCGTAACGAGCGGCAAACAAGATCTGGAAAATAGACCTGTTGCATGATGGCATACCTCTTAGCCATGAGTCAATTGAAGACTTCGAGCTAGAGTATGGCTGAGTCGGAGCTGAGGCTCGGCTCCAAACCCACGGGTAAGAATGAAGGCGGGATTGGACTACATAACATCATAGGTTTCCCAATATGCCATCACCAAATTAGCATAGTTTGGCGCTATTCGAGTTCCTGTTGCAACTCCTCTTCTTTGGTGAAAATAAGAACTTGAAAGAAAAAAAAATGTTGCTCAAGAGACTATCAATGCATTCAATTAAAAAGATTTTCTCGCCTACCAAATAATCTTCACTTTTATTTAACATGAATGCTATCCACTCTAAGCCTGTATCATGTGGTATGATTGTACATGAACAGTGAACTTCTAAATTTACTAAAAATATTCGTTTTTCACTTGTATATCTTTTTCAAAAAAAATCAAACAAATCCTTGATAAAAGATGGTGTCTTTTGCACCAAAGTAAATAGTGCTCTATCAATGAATTTAGAAACAGCTTCTGATTTTGAAGCTGTTGCTGATAATATTGGTCAATAGGGAGGGGAATTCTCATTTCCGTGAATCTTAGGAACATCAAAAAGTTTACCTATTGTGGGTTTTGGATTGTGAAAGTATAAATACATATTTTCTGAAATCAGTCCATCAAGAAAATTTTCATAGAACCATGAGTCAATATATCTATATGCTTTACTAATATCACTTTTACTAAGTTTGCTATAAAAGGTAAAATCCCCCAACAAATTACACATGTTCATGTTATAATCACTTTATTGACAATGATCCTGGAACCCCCTTTGTTCACCTTCATAATTCTAATGTCCTCCTTCTTTGAAAGTTCTTTTAAATTCTGTCTCTCTAAGAAAGTAAAATCATAATACTTATTACTTGTGTTGTTTAAAACTGTTCTAATTTCTTTCTCACAACAATCTTTGAATGCCTTGTTGGCAGGATGCAGGGTAGAATATTGGTACTCAGCAGTACAAAATCCCCTTTCTGTATAGGAGTTCTATCCTTAAAAATAACTTTCAAATTAAATTTTCTAGTGTAACTTTTTAAATCTTTAATACTACTAACCAATTCTGATCTAGCAGTCGGGATGAAAGAAAAACCTTTTTGTAAAACTCTTTCTCCTTCTTGTAAAGTTCTTTAAGATAAATTGAGAATTTTGAAACCTTATGGTATTACTGCCAAGGTTGATGTTAAATCTCTGGTTTCGTTGTACTGCCACATTTAAGAACTGCATTTGGTGGTGTCTGTACTATTTGTGCCTAAGTCCTCTGGGTAGACGTTCTTCTTATTATTGGAAAGATGTTATTTGTAACCCGTGCCACCCGTTGGATAAAATGCCAGTTGTCTCTTTTCCCCTGGCATTTGTGTTCTATCCTTTTGGATCTCCTGGGTAAAAAAAAAAAAAAAAAAAAAAAAAAAACTTCTCCATTGACTATGGATGTGTTGATGACCTGCCCACCATCCTCCACATACTGATCCCTATCAACTCTTATATGCCTTTCCCATAGACTACTTTCTGTTTCTGGAACTTCTTTAAGGTGGAACTCTTTTGGAGTTCATATTGCCATTGTGTCCCTCTATGCTTTCTTTTCTTTTTTTCGTTTTTAATTCACAATCCAACAAGTCAACTTTTTTCTTGATCACACTTAATTTGGATTCAATTTCTATTCTATTTTATTTTTTTTTTATTTTATTTTACATTTGTTGACCGGGCTAGTCCAGCTGGATAATTTCCATTTTCAGTGGAGGCCCGGGGAGAAAAGCTCCACAATTAAAACAAGGTTAAACATTTAAGCAACAATGCATACATTTTAGTGTAGTAGAAAATACAGCGAAAAAAAAAAAAAACAGGTAAAAAACAAATAGCCTAAGCTATATATTCATATTTTTTTTTTAGAACAGTACAGTCATTTAGTCATTTGAAATAGCAGGGAAAGATAGTGATTTTTACGTAGGGAGGTATGGCTGAAGAGCGAAGAAGTCATTTAGTCTGGATTGGTACAGGAGCAGAGCCAGAAGTTGTTAAGATGTAATAGAAGTTGTTTTTTGAAAAGTTGAAAGGAGTCTAGTGAGGTAATGTGTGGGGAGGTTATTCCATATTTTCCTATGGAGTTTGAAAATAGACAGTTACCTGCTGAATTTGTAATTCTAGTTGTGGTGACTTGTATCTTTCGCAGATCGCAACTGTTTCAAGTTTTGTAGGGAGTAAGGAGGTTACTGAGAGCTGGTGTTTTGTTGGTTGATAAAGAATGTTATGTGTAATTAAGAGTTGTTGATAGATAAGCTTGTTAGGTAGTTCTAACCATTGTAATTGTTTTAAGTTATTACAGTGGTGAGTTCTGTACTGGGATGCTGTGGCAAAACGGGCTATATTATGATAGGATGTAGTTAGTTTTTTCAGGTTACCTTTAGAGAGATTGGTGTAAATAGAGGAAGCATACAGTAGGGTGGAGATAAGATGTGATTGAGCTAAGGTGGTCCGTGCTTCTGGAGTAAGGAAGGGTTTTATTCTGTACAGTGAACCTATCTTTTATTTACTGCTTTTATAGTGTTATTGATATGACAATCATAGTTAAGATTATTATCAATAGTAACACCAAGCAGTTTGGTAGTAGAGTCTGGGGAGATAAGAGAATTGTCAGCTGCAGTAATAGTAAAATTTAGTTGAGGAGATTTGTGGGTAGGTGAGAATAGTAATAGTTTTGTTTTCTTGGAGTTGAGAAGGAGACATCTTTTTGAGAACCATTGTTCAACGGTTGAAAAGGTAGATTGTGTGAGTGACTGGAGTTCAGATTGGGTGGGAGCGGTACAGATGATGGTAGAATCATCTGCATATTGTATGCAGGTAGTGTTATGGATAGATGATTGAAGATCATTAATAAAGATAGAGAATAAGAGTGGGCCTAATATTGATCCTTGATGTACTCCTAAGGAGATAGGTAGTAGAGCAGATAGAGAATTTTTCCAGAGTACTGCTTGTTGTCGGTTTTCAAGGTAGGATGAGAACCACGTTAAGGAGGAAAAATCCAAGGCAAGTGAGTTTAGTATGTGTAGGAGAAGTTTATGGTTGACCATGTCGAAGGCTTTTGACAGGTCTAGGAAAAGAGAAGCAGTTAGTTTGTTATTATTATGGTTACAGTTTATTGTGTTAGTAAAGGAAAGTAGTGCAGTGGTCGTACTATGTGAGGGTCTAAATCCATGTTGAGTGTTTGCTAGTAGGTTATTTTGAAGGAGATGGTTAAGTAGTTGTTTGTGTATACATTTTTCCATGATTTTAGCTAGTGGAGATAACAGTGCTATTGGGCGGTAGTTAGAGAGGTCAGTGGATTTGCCTCCTTTATGTAAGGGTATGATGTGTGATATCTTCCAGATTGCTGGAAAATCACTTTCTTTTATGGATCTGTTTATTAGGATCGAAACAGGGTAGGCTATAGCTTTTGCTGCTACCTGAAGGAATTCAGCAGGAAGCTTATCTGCTGAGGGGTAGTGGGTTTAAGTTTTGTAAGAGAGATTGTATGTAGGAGGTGGGTATGGGTTGAAGTTGAAGGAAGGAATGATGTTGTTGGTGTTACTTAAGATCAGTTGGGAAGCATCAGGGATAAATGGCTTGCTAGTGTTTGTATGGAAGTAGTAAAGAAGCTATTGAAGTTATTGGCTATTAAAGAGGGATTATCAGGGTCTAGATTCTGTGGGTTAGGTGTTACTATTTTACCTGGGGTAAGTAGATGATTGATAGTAGACCAGAACCTTTTTGGTTCTTTTTGTGGATTGCTGAAGTTCTACATAGTAGTTCTTTTTGTCTGAAATAATAGCATTTTTGGTTTTGTTTCTCAGCTCTCTAAAGGTTTGATAGTCTGTTGGGTTTCTAGAGGAGCCATTTCTTCCAAGATTTATTTTTAAGCCTGATCTTTTGTTTAGTATTAGAGGTAAGCCAGGGTGCTGTTCTGGTCTTTATTCTAATGGTACGACTTGGGGCATGGTGGTTTAGGATTGTAAGGAATGCTGAGTTGAAATATTCTATGGCTTTGTTGAGAGAGAGGTGCTTTAGAGGGGTCCAATTGTATTGTGAGAGTTCTGTTTGAAATTTTTGGGGATTAAATTGTTTCTTTGAATATAGCGTTCTATGTGAGGTAGGTAAGTTTTGATGAGTTTTAGCTCTAATGACATATGTGAGGGAGTGATCGCTAAGGTCATCAGGAAGGATGCCAGTTTTGTAGCTTTGTGAGGGGGAGTTTGTAAGAACCCAGTCTAAGGTGGTGGATTCAGCTAAACTTAATTTATCCATAAGTCCATGTCCAATGTCTCTTTTCAGTGTATTGATAACGCCTTAACATTAATGAAAGCTAGTAGCACCTCATTGGTGAAGCGGTTAGCATTGTCGTCTCACAGCAAGAGGTTCTCCCTGTTCGATTCTCGTCTGGAGTGCCTTCTGTGTGGTGTCTGCATGTCCTCCCCATGGTCGAATGACGTTAAAGACATGCAGGTAGGTGCAAGCGTGAATGGGCGTGCCTTCTTTGAAGGTTGGGAGTTGGGCTAGCAACTCGACACCGTAAAAATCCACTGCCAATCATGAGTAGACCGGAGTTTCGCTGTGGCGACACCTAACCGGGAAAAGCCGAAATACTTTTATTAATGAAAGCTAGTCCTGACACTTCGTATGTGTTATTCCAGTCATTCAAAAATCCAGCATTGTAACATTCACTGGGCTTGCAGACAACTTTTAAATCCTTAGGTATTCTTTTAACTCACAAACAAAAGACAAAAATGCAATATCCTACTGTAATCTTTTAGCTGTCAGAAAAAATACTTCCTAGCCCTTGAAAAGTCATTCCTTATTTAGAATGACTCTCGGAATGTTATATGAGAGTTCACCATTACTCTCATTACTGTCCATGCTAAGATGTGGTATTAAAAGCATGTCATGGATAGTTGTAGTCCAAGACCTAGTGGAAAAATCCTCCGTCAAAGCTGTTTTCCTTATATCTTCATGTACAATTACATTGCATGTGGCAAATGTCTTGCCTAACAAAGTAGATTCCATGAGATTAGAATGAATCGTTAAATTTAGTAAAGTATCTTCACCTGAACTCCCCATATGAGAGGCCATTACGGAAATGAAACAAGTGTATAGCTGAAACTGAACGATACTCAAAACTGATGGTACACAATGTTCCAACAAAGTGAAAAACCAACAAGTCAGGAGAAAACAGAGCTAGAATTCAAGGAGTTAAAATGGCAGACTGTTTAATGCTTAAAACTCACCAGGATTGAATAGTAATGTTAATTACAAAGTGATTCTTAAAAAGAAACAAAACATTAACGAATGGAAACAGAGTGGTATATATATATTTTTTTACAGATACAGTTATGGTAATTTGATTATATATATTCTTTTAAACACCACACACCCCCACCCCACCCCACCCCGCAAAGGTAACCACCATGAAAAACTTACTTTGGGCTCCTAAAAACAAAGATGGCTAACTTCACGGCACCCATGCAAATGGAGAATAGTTGCATGACCGCCGAATCATACACCAATGCACTGTACGAACATGAACAGAAATGCATGGATCTCACCATACTCAATAGAACCATGACGCTCTCCTCCAAAAAAAAGGAAGCCAATTTTGTGGTCCCCTGCCATAAACAAACTCTACAACAGAAGGAGGAAACTGATGTGGAATAAGGTGAAGTCCCAAGACTGGAAAAAGTCCCTTATCAGCCTCAACAAAAAGTTGAGATCCCTCATCAAATCCTCTAAAACTAGTCATGAAAACAGAAATGCAGCAGATTGTAAAGACAACCACAAGACCTTCTATAGTTATGTAAATAATCTCCATGACAATACCCACATTTGCTCTGAGGTACTGCACAATGGTACTACATATATCAAGCCAACAGATATTGCCAATATACTGACTGACAGATTCAGTGCCAACTTTACTCCCCCCAAAGGACCAATTGCAATGCCAGTAGATTGCCAGGCACCCAGTATTACTGCTGCATAGGTTATAAACAGCATTGTTCAAGACCAAGAATACAGCTTCTATGGGACCTGACAATATCCCTGGCTGTGTTCTACATGAACTACAGAGTAAACTGGCACCTCACCTGTGTGCTCTGTTCAATCACAGCCTCACCTTAGGCTTTGTCCCTACCGAATGGCGCATTGCTACAGTCATCCCTCTCCACAAAGAAGGAGAACCTTCAGACCCTGGGAACTATCACCCTATTAGCCTGACGAGTTTGATATGCAAAGCTATGGAACACATCATCATGGATCTAATAAACAAGGATATAGGGAATCTCCAAATTCTGGATCCCAAACAGTTTGGTTTTGTGAAGGGTAGATCATGCCTGCTCAACTTGGTCGACTTCCTTGAGTCAGGCACCAGAGGTGTGGATGAAGGCAAAGTGGTTCATACAGCCTACCTTGATGTGGCCAAAGCCTTTGATACCATTCCCCACTTGGGAATCATAGAAAAACTCACTAAACTAGGCATCAACCCCTATATCACTAGGTGGGTTGCAAACTGGCTCACAGATAGAACCCACAGTGTGAAAGTAGCTGACTCCAAGTCAGACTGCCGACCAGTCACAAGTGGAGTCCCACAGGGTTCGGTCCTGGGTCCTCTCCTGTTTAGTGTCTACTTCTCTGAAGTCCAGGACAACATGAAGGGACAATGACTGACAAGTTCACAGAAGATTGCAAGTTGGGAGCTATTATTAACTCCCCAAGTGATGTTGACATCGTACAGAAAGGCCTTACTGAGACCAACGACTGGTGTCAGAACCATGGCCTTAAGCTCAGTGCCAAAAAATGTGTCATCATCCCCTTTGGGAAAATACGGGTTTCCATGAATCACCACATTAATGGTTGTCCACTGAAAGTACAGTTGTGTACTCTTACCATAAATGTAGATGTTTGAGTGTATTCACTGTTGCAGTCATCACATTTGGGTTATCCCTGCCAGGGTAGCCCTCGGCCGGCCAGAATACCAGAGACTTAGTATTTCTGTGTCGGTTGCTGTTGTTTGAGGACTGACGTCAGGTCGTCAGTAGTATAAAGTAAGGCAGCCAACGCCATTACATCAGTTTTTCTTGCCATAACCTGTCAGGAGCCCACAAAGTAGGAGGCCAGGTTCTGGTGGAAGAACCTCACCAGTGGAAAATAAATACCAATATGTCCCTTGTAAGGAAATGAGAACAACAAGGAAGAATTGTAATAAAAGGAGAAAGAGAATAAAGGGGGATGGAGGGAGGGAAACCAGAACTGCAACAGTGAATACACTCGAACATCTACATTTATGGTAAGTGTATACAACTGTAAGTATATACAACTGTACTATGTTCTTCGTGTTTCACTGTTGCAGTCATTACATTTTGTTAGATTCCCAAAGCTGAGTAAATGGGTGGAAGTAGTCAAGGAAACTAGGGGCTGGCTAGGATGCCCTGCAAGACTACAGAGGCAAACCCTGCCCTAGGCAGGTGGTAATGCTTGGTAAAAGTGTGAACAGATGTCCAGGTGGCAGCCTCCAAGATGTCCCTGGTGGGGACTCCTCTGAGGAAAGCAGCAGAGGTGGAGGCTGCTCTGGTGCAGTGTGTCCTGACTCCCTTGGGGGGAGGCTGTTCATGCTGCTTGTAGCAGAAATTAATGCAGTGTGCTATCCATTTGGAAATGGTTTGCTTGAAGATGACTTTGCCTTTTGCCCCTGTAGCAAAGCTAACTAGCAATTTATCAGATAGTTGAGCTGTCTGTGCACATCTAGAGAGTGAAGAATCCATTCCCCCTTGTTCTGGAGATTAGGAAAGTAGGTGGGCAAATGAATGGATTGGTTGAGAGCCACACTAGACACCACATTGGGCAGGAAGGATGGGTTAGTTCTGAGGGATACCCTGTCTGCATTGAAGATGATGAAGGGTTCCACAGCCATGAGTGCTTGCAGCTCAGAGACTCTTCTGGTTGAAGTGATGGCCAGAAGGAATGCTGTTTTCCAGGAGAGACATTTTAGCACTGCAGAAGAAGCTGGTTTAAAAGGGAGCAGAGTGAGCTTTTCCAAGACAAAGTTAAGGTCCTAAGCTGGTGTTGGTGCCCTTCTAGGGGGGCCTCAAGTTGCTAGCCCCTCTGAGGAACTGTTTGATGAAAGGGTGTGAGAAAAGGGGATGCTCAGTGGGAAAATGAGCAGAAATAGCAGAGGCATGTATTTTTATAGAGGAGAAAGAGAGACCACTGTGTAGTAGGTCAGCTAAGTAATCCAGGATGAGAGGGATGATGGGCTGTGCCACATTGGCTCCCTTAGCCTGGATCCAGGTGCAGAGCCTTTTCCATTTATCAGCATAAGACTTTCTGGTGCTAGGGCATTTGGCCTCATGGATAACATCCAGAACCTGTTTACTGAGGATGGCAGATTGGTTCAGATTTGGGAATAAGCCAAGTTGCCAAACTGAGTGTCTGCAATTGGGGATGCATGAATTCCCCTTCCCTCTGGGTCAGGAGGTTTGGAATCTGAGGAAGATGCCATGGAGGCAGCGGGGACAGGCTGTGCAGCAAGGGGTATCAGTGTTGTTGGGGCCAATCTGGAGCTATAAGAATTGTCCTTGGTTTTTCCTCCTTTATTTTGAGCAGTGCCTTGGGGATGAGAAGCAAGGTAGGAAAGGCAAAGATCGATAGAATGACCCAGGGGAAGGACAGGGCATCCACTTTCCAAGCCATGCAGTGATGCTTCCTGGTGCAGAATTAGCTGAGCTGATGGTTGGTGTGGGAGGCAAAGAGGTCGACCTTCGGGGTTCCCCATTTCTGAGTTATTAGGGTGAAAGTACTTCTGTTGAGTTGCCACTCGTGTGGGTCCAGAAGGTTTCTGCTTAATTTGTCTGCCAGAGAGTTGAGAGAGCCTGGTAGGAATTGTGCTAACAGGTGTAGTTGCATGGAAGAAGCTGTGAGCCATAGGATCATGGCCAGCCTGTATAGAGGACAGGAGTGAGTCCCTCCCTGCTTGTTGATGTACCACATCACAGTGGTGTTGTCTGTTTTGATCAAAAGAACCCCTGGAGAGAGAATGGGTTTGACGCGTGCTGCACAGCCATCATCTCTTTTTGACTGATGTGCAGAGGGATTTGCTGTGGGCTCCACTGGCCCTGTATGCACCTGCCATCCAGGTGTGCACCCCAAGCATAGTTTGATGCATCTGTGGTGAGGGTCTGGGTGGCAGGGGGTGGGATGAAGGGCAGTCCCTTGTTGTGGGAGCATGCTGTTGCCCACCAAAGAAATTCCTTTCTGAGGCAAGGAATTATAGGTAGAAGAGTTTCCAGGTCTTGAGAGTGTTGACACCAAAGGCTCTTTAGGTACCAGTGACGTTTCCTGATATACAGTCTGGCATATGGAATGAGTAGTATGCAAGATGCCATGAACCCCAGAGCTTGCAGGATCTTCCTTGCAGATAGCTGGGGCCTGGTGGCTAGTTGAGCGAAATAGGCTGTCAGGAAAATTTGTTTCGCTGGTGTAAGGTATGCCATCTGGCATGCTGTGTCCAAACTTGCTCTCAGGAAGATTATCCTTTGGGTGGGCACCTGTTTGGATTTCTTTTCGTTGATTGTGTACCCTAGGGAGGTTAGCAGGGTCTTTACAAAGGACAGGTGCTTGAGCAGCTTTTCCAGGCTGTCTGCCTGAATAAGGCAGTTGTCTAAGTATGGGTAAATCTGAATATTTCTTTGTCTGCAAAAGGCAATGGCCGGAGCCAGACATTTTGTGAAAACTCTGAGAGCAGTAGATAAGGCAAAGGGAAGCGCAGAGAACTGAAAATGTTGAGATCCTGCCCTGAAGCAGAGACATTTCCTGCATGATTCCCTGACAGGAATGTGGAGGTAGGCCTCTTTTAGATCTAGGGTGGTTAGCCAAGTGTCCTTAGACAGCATGGGTTGCAGCTGCTGGAGGGTGGGCCTTTTGAATTTTGGGATCACCAGGAAGGTGTTTAAAATGGATATATTGAGGATGGGGCACCAGCTGCCTTCTTTTCTGGGTACCAGAAAAAGTCTGGAGTAGAAGCCTTGGCCTATCTGTTCTGCAGGAACGTGTTCTACTGCCCTCAAAGAGAGCAGCAAAAGGATTTGCTTTTGAGACTCTCCCCACTGATTTGGTGGTAGATCTGGAAACCCTTTTGGGGTTGGAAGGGTGTGGAAGAAAAATTTGTATCCCTGAGACACAATGTTCAGAACCCATTGGTTCTTGGTAATGGTGTCCCAGGTGCTTGAGTGAAAGGAGAGTTTTCTTCCTAGGGGTAAGTGAAGGTGGGGGGGGTGGAGGAGGTGAGTCACTGCGAGTTCTTAGCATAAGGGGGTGGCTTAGCACTCCCTGGTTTTGAAGTGGAGGCAGTCCACTGCTTATATCTTTGCATTCCCTGGGGCTGCTGTCTGGGTAGTCTGTTTCCATGGGGCCTAGGCTGGGCCGGTTTGCTTGGAGCAGGAAAGGACCAGTGCTTGGAGGGTCAATGCCTGCTGAACCTAGGGGGCTGGACCTGTAAGAAATCTTTAACTGTTTGCATAGATTTTGCTCTTACTTCCATCTTTTTTTAGACCTCTTCTGCTTTAGTGCCAAATAAGTTATCTTTGTGACAGGGGGCAGCCAACAATTTAGATACGACATGGTCTGGCAGGAGTTGTTACTTATGCCATGCATGTCTTCTAATGACAAATCCAGTGACTGCTGCCCTGCAAGAAGCTTCTAGGGCATCAAAACCACATTGCAAAGTGAATTTAGTTACTTGACTTGCAGAATGCATTAAGTCTTGTAAATCTTTAGATTCTGACCAAGCAGGAAAGGAAGACATTTTTTGTTTAAGGAGTTCCAAGGTATGTTGCTGAAATTTCAGCATACAGAACTGACAATTTAGTGCCCTTATAGCAAAAGTAGTTGAGGTGTATACTTTTCTACCCCATCTGTCCATTGCTCGGGAATCCCTGTCTGAGGGGGTGGGATTCTTAGCAGAGATTGCTTTAATCCCTTTTGGCCCTTGAGAAATGACTTCAGGGTCAGCTGATTTTTTAAAATATATTTGTGTGAGTCAAGGACTCTATAGTACCTTTCTGATTTTTCTGGGAGCAGGAGGTAGGGCGTCACGAGTCAAGCTGGATTCAAGGAAAACATCATCCACAACATCCAGGACTGGGGGGGATGGCCAAGGGTCTGTGTTGCAGAAGATCTAAGAATTCCCTGAGTCTCTTTTCAGACTGAGGGTAGTCCTGACTCTCCCATTGGAAATGCTCCCTTAAAGTATGCAGGGCTTCTGCAAAGGAAAAATCCTCTGGGGGAGAAGCTGAAGGAACAGAGTCCTCTGCATCAGAATCCTCATAAGTGGAGAGGGGTTGCATGTCTTCATAGTCCGATGCATCAGATTCATCTGACTCTTGTTCAGACAAAACTACAGGGGACAGATCTATTTTCTTTTTTGAGGGGGTAGCTTGGCTTCCCCTGATCAGCATGATAAGGTCTTCTGCCATTTTAAGCATTTGAGACTGAGGCAAGTTAGTAGGTGCTTAAGAGTGGGTCTTTGGTTTCTTGGCTGTGGTTCGAACACTGGGCCTAAGAAACTCTGTCGTTTTTGAAAGAATGGTAGTCGCAAAAGAAGAAGTTGGTTTGTGCTGAGATTCGGTAGTGCGAAGGACTTCCTCGGAAGCTGGTGCCTGCTCAGTGGCTCCGGACCCATCCAAGGTAGAGACGACCACAGGATCCTTAATCGAAGAAGAGTTTTGCAGCATACCAGACTCTGAAAGGGTCTCAGTACCGGCCTGCGAATCAACTGAAGCAGTCATCAGGGGCTGCAAAAGCAACTCACTGAATACCTGACGACTGATGACTTGCTTAACGGAAGCATTGTCGGTAGATTTGGACCTGTGCAGTCTGTCTCTGTCTTTATCTTTATGATATTTTGGAAGATCTGCTGTTGGATGGCTTACCAAAGCCATATCGGGATTCGGGGACTGCAATCAAAAATATCTGGCTACAATAAGGTCCCAACGATGGATAGTTCTGGCGTTGAGCAAAGCACAGAAGCGACAATGGGGGACGTCATGGTCTGGGCCTAAACAAGTTACGCAGTAAGAGTGGAAGTCTCGGTGTATTTGCTCTCCACAGGCGAGACAATTCTTAACTTTTTCTGACGTCAGTTAGTGCAAAAAAAGGATCCCCAACAGCGTACTTTGCTTTAGAAGACTTCAACTTCAGTTCGGAGACGAAAACTCAGGTAGCGGCCGACCGGCACTCGGGCAAACTGCTTCTGCTTCAGGCTCCACGGCGAGAAAGACTGATGTAATGGCATCAGCTGCCTTACTTTATACTACTGACGACCTGACGTCAGTCCTCAAGTGACAGTAACCGACGCAGAAATACTAAGTCTCTGGTATTCAGGCTGGCCGAGGGCTACCCTAGCAGGGATAACACAAATGTGATGACTGCAACAATGAAACACGAAGAACATCATAGAAGGAGTTATAAGAGATCTGGGAACACAGGTTGACAGCAACCTCTCTTCTGACCACCACATTTCCACTGTGGTCAGAAAGTCCTTTTATGTGGCACATCTTATTACTAAGGGTTTTGCATCCAGGAAGAAAGAAGTCATTGTCTCCCTCTACTCTTCCCTTATTAGGCCAATCATCATGTATAATGCTCCATTTGGCATGTACCTCACTAGACACCTGCAACAACTGGAGAGGCCGCAAAAGTACTTCACAAAGAGGATCCAAGGCCTTAAACACTTGTCCTATATGAACAGACTCAAAAAACTCCAACTATTCTCTGACGCATATCGTCTACTTAGAGGCGATCTCTGCTTGACTTACAAAACCATGTCTGACCCAACTCTGTTAGAAATATTACATCTAAAGAAATCCCAATCCCTCCACACCACACGCTCCACAGACCTCAACCTCATTACCACAATCAACAGAACATGCTGGAGGGACAGGTTCATAACCCAGAGACTGCTCATGCTATGGAATAGACTTCTCATACATGTCAAACAGAGCATCTCACTAGCCCTCTTCAAGAGAAATCTTGATGAGTGGATGGGAAATAGAAAATTCACCCAGGGAATCACTCCAGTGGCTCTACTCGACAGAGGCACTGGGAACTAAGGTTGGGTGGCATGATGCCAGGGTAATCCTATGGGCTAGGCTTGTAAAGGCTCCAGGGCCATTAGCCTAGTACACACCTATGAACCTATAAAAACCATTACTATATTTTTACATTCTACTTAAAAAAAAAAAAAAAAGTATTTTATTTGAAGAAAGTGGTTTTATCAGTGATGTGATTAAGGGGTGTGTATTTAAATTGGCAAACCTATGTAATTTGATTGTTCTAATAAAGAACTTAGTAGTCGAAAGCACTTAATCATTAAAGTTTTTTAGCAACTTGGTATTTTCTCCCAAACTGTTGGTTTATCAGTTCATTTAAATATGAATACTGTTTATAGGTTAATGGGTATATAGTAGGCTAATGAACACCAGGGGCCTTAAACGCCTAACCACACAGTCCAACCCAATTGTGTACCCATGTAACATGGGAATTTATTAGGAGGGGGATGTTAGTTAGGAAGTTTCTAGTAGTTATGTTGGGGGGGCAAATTAGTTTGGGCATTGCTGTCTGCCTCTGTATATCACAGACATGGGAGTTATACCTGGGGTGAATTTCTTATTTCCCATCAATTGGTCAAGGTTATGCTGAAATGGGGTTAGGGATGTACTCTGCTTCACATGGATGGGCAACCTATTTCAGGACATGGAAATCCTCTAAGACACATCTGTTTTGTCAACATGTCTTATTTATAACACAAGCAAAATTTAAATCCTCTGATCTAGAGGTTCTCCTGCTGTTCATTTTGTGGATGTGCAAAAGGTCTGTCAGAGCTGGATCCGAGGATGCCTTGTATGCCAGGAATAGATCGACTCTCAATAACCTGTAGGAGACACACTACAGAGATAGAACTTTAAGGTGATCTGTACAGGACAATGTACTTATACCCTGGATTCTCCTGGTAAAGAACCTTTGTGAGTGCTCCAACTGTTGCAGATGTCTGGTCAGGTACATGCTGAAGGGGGTATTATACTAAATGATGGGTCTGATAAAGGCAGAATAAAGTGGTACTATGACTTCCCTGGACATGGCTGCCATGTCCTAACTTAGGTGACATAGAATGATTTTCTTACTACCTTGGCTTCATGTTGGTCAAAGGCCATATTACTGTTTGAAAATATTCTCAGATCCCAGCTCTTAGGGATTTCTTATCAAGGGAGCAATTAGCTTAAGTGGAAGTTTTCCCAAAAAGCACTATAATGCATTTCCTGGCAATGGGTTTTAGTCCGTGACTTTGGCACCAGTCATTTGTCTGTGTTAAACCATATTGTAAGATAAGATGTCTGTGTCATGGAAAGAAATCTATGATAGCTCCCAATTTGCAGTTATCTGCAAACTTGGTCAGCAAAGGCTCGTGACATTAGCCTTGGTTAAAATGGTTAAACGTTTGAAGAATAAAGCTTTGCCTCTCAAAGGAAGTACAAGCAAGCTTTTGTTTTACACAGACGCATAATACTTAAGACATTTAGCACCTATACACAGGCTGCATCCTATATCTTGGGGAGCATTGTCCCTGGGACCTTGCTCAATAGAGGTTTTAACCCAGTCAGGTAAAAAATGGAAATAAATTACTAAATAAAATAAATAAATACATAAACAAATAAAATACAACTACTGAGGAGGATTTTATCAATCTTGCAACTTTCTTAACCCTTTTCCTTCATTTGTTATATAAACACCAGATTCATGTGAAAAAAACAAATGGTTAAAATCTTGCTACAGTCTGATGAAGTACTTGTTAATAATTATGCCAGAGGAGGCTTGCTTCCATAAAGAAAGCCCTTCGTTTGTGTGTCATACACCAGTCCCTGCTTATCAGAAGTTCTCACAAGCAGGCAAGAAAAGTTTCAGCAATATTTGGAAAACAGAAACTTCATAAGTATTTATATGACTCTGTTTCAATTGTATATGCAACTCTATATGCAAATCATAAACCACTGGTTAACTTTGTTCAGTGAAAAGAAACCAGATCCATAAATAGGTTTGCAGAATAAGGCGTTGATCAGTGCTATAATCTTTTTTTTTTTTTTTTTTACAGACCAAGAAAGTATCCTACTAATGCTGATGATGCAGTAAAGTAGGGTACGTCTTTCAGAAAAGCCTATAGACTGGGACATACTAGATCAAGTAATCAAGTTAGAAGCTACAGACAGCAAATGGTACACAGATGCTAAGTAAATTAAAAACTGCCAAGGACATTTTGTTGCAAGGGAATGTTTATGTCTTAAAAGTATTACCTAAAACAAGAAAGCTAATGTTTACACCACACAATCTCAGAAAACCATAATTAAGTATAAAAGAAGACTGCATATTGAGTAATCTAAAGTTATAATCCCACCACATGGAAATCCTTTAATAATATAAATGTGGCATCATGCTCATCCAAGAATGTGCAGAATAAAACAGTCAGATCTGATCTGTGGTGGCCACACATAGATCAGGATACAGAAAAAAGCAAAGATATGCAATGAATGTTTACCTAACAGTACACCTCCAGAGAACAAACATTTACACTTTTAGGAATGGTATAAAATACATGGTCATGGCTACAAGTGGACTATGCTGGTCCATTCCTTGGATAAATGCTTCTGTTTTTATAGATGTTCAAAGTAGATGGCTATGCATGCCATTAACTCTACTGGTTTGCATGTAACCATTGTAAAACCAATATAAACACTTAGTATAGATTGTATTTCCAAAGTGGCAGTATCTGATAATGAATCGTGTAATACCTATATGTGAAATATGCAAACTTAAAAGAAATTGAATTCCTCACTGTACTACTTCCTGTTTCATGTAATGGCCTGGCACAGTTGGCTATATTGACTTTGAAGGAAACAAAAAAATTAATGGTGAGACTGTAGAAACAAGAATGTTGTAGTTCTTGTAAAGCTGTAGTACCACCTAACAGTTTTACATACAGCAAAACAATCTTTAAATATACATAAAATGGAGACTACACCTGGACAAGAAAATATATATGAAAATAAAATCTACACCAATTGACTTAAACAGGTTGGGTAAAATGAATAAGGTTCAGGGATGGTGCCTTACACTTTGGTCACCGGTCATAGCTCATCTTTAAAAAGGCAAGTTGATCAAACCAGAGCAAATTCCATAGGAACAGTACCAGTCTCTGACCTCTGAAAAGATTCAGATTTCCTGAACTTTATCTGTCCCATACGTGACAGAAAATAGACATTCTTCAGATTTTTTCAACAGTCCACCTAGATGCTCTATACATGTAAGAAACACATGCATATCTAAATGAGTAAGATAACTCTGAACCCTTTGTTTAGAGAGTGAGAATGTGCTCTGGTTTCACCAAAGGCCATTATTATTATTAAATCCACCCAGACCATCTTAGACAATGGCAAGGAAACCCTGGAATTGTAAACCAAGCTCTGACTGCTAATACATGTGTTACAGTGAAAATGCATAAAGTTTAAAGTTTCAAAATGTATGCTGCTGAACTAAAAGTAGCTAACAAACCCTTTACCTACATAATAAAGCCCAACCTAAACTTTAAGCAGTCCAAATACATCTCCAACCTAACCCTATATCTAATAACCACTCTATTATCAGGAGATATCCACCCCAACCCAGGCCCCTCCGCCTCTACCAACACAGATAAGTCTATACTATTCACCTCTCTAAACTCCCAAAGCATAGTCAACAAAGTACCAAACCTTCATGCTTGGCTTACACATAATAAACCTGATATCCTATCTATCTCTGAAACTTGGTTAAAACCCCACATAAAGGATCATGAAATTACACCACCAAACTACTCAATCATCAGAAAAGATAGATCCAAAAAAAAAAGGAGGCGGGGTTGCTCTACTACACTCATCCTCCTTCTCAGTCACCCCTTATAACAAACCCATCCTCAGTTTCAATAATGCTGAACTACTCCTATCACTACTTCAAGTCAATAAATACAAGCACATATGTATAGCCTCCCTTTACATTCCCCCTGGAGATAATATTACCACACTCGAGAATATCCTATCCTGGCTCTCCACCAACATTAGCAATGAAATCATAATTTTGGGTGACACCAATATCAATTGGTCATCCATTCATTCTTCCACAAACCCACTTAATATCAACCTTTATAACTTCTCACAACTAATTAACAACATTACCCGCCCCTCAAAAGCTCTTTCCAAGGGTAGCATTCTAGACTGGATTCTAGTCTCTCACCCTCATTATTTCTCTGATAATGGTACACTTACAGACTCCCTTAGTGACCACCTACCTATCTTCACATATCGACTACCATCACCTTTACAGAGAACACATAATTATATTACTACCCGCAACCATAAAAACTTCAACCCAATAGCTTTCTCTGACTCTCTAAAAGTAGTTGACTGGAACATTCTAAAAACTTTACCTCTAGACAATGCCGTGGCCCACTTCAACACAACCTTCCTAAACCTTCTAGACTACCATGCTCCTATAAGGACTAAAAGAATAAAACTAAAAACTACCCCCTGGTTAACCAAAGACACATTAACAGTCATGTGACATAGAGACAAGGCCTGGACACTTTATCAGAAAAATAAATCTCCACTCACCCATAATGAATTCAAAACACTTAGAAACAAAGTAAAAAGGCTTGTTATCACCAATCGGCAAAACTACTTTTCCATACTCCAAAACACTAATAAAACAAATCCTCAAAAATTCTGGAAAGGAATCTCTTCCCTTATCAATCCTGGCAAAATAGCCAACCCCAGCCCAGACCCCAATGCTTCTGACATGGACTTGGCTACACAATTCAACTCTTTTTTCATTAATTCTATTTCCAAACTAACCTCCTCATTCTCTGAAACCACTGCATCCTCAACTTCCCCCTCATCCTCCTCTACCTTTCACTCCACTCCCATCACCACTCTTACTTCCTCTCCAATACCACCACCCTCAAATATCCTACTCCCCTTTCTCCACCTTTCTCACTAAAACCAATTCCCACATCTACCATAAAAAAACTCCTCCAGAAACTAAAGCCATGCTCTAATGCCCCAGACAATATTCCTTCATACTTCCTTAGCATAGCTGCAGAAGCCATTGCCTACCCTATTACTATTCTAATCAACCGCTCTATTCAATAAAGCATAGTACCCCAAATTTGAAAAACCGCCTTTATCATACCTTTGCATAAAGGTGGCAATAATACCAATACTACAAACTTCCGTCCCATAGCTATTCTGTCTCCCATCTCTAAACTCCTAGAAAAATGTATCCATTTGCAGCTCCTACCTTACCTCTTAGACAATCACCTGCTGACTCCAACTCAGCATGGCTTCAGACCCAGCCATAGTACTATGACAGCCCTCCTCTCCTTCTTAGAAACTATAAATAAGGCCCGGGACTCTGGACACATTGTTTCTACCATGCTACTGGACCTCTCAAAGGCCTTTGACACTATCTCTCATAAACTACTCCTAAATAAACTCTTCCAACTTAACTTATCACCTTCCTCATTAAACTGGTTCTCTATTTACTTATCTAATAGATCTCAAGCAGTTAAATGGAAAAAAGCCACCTCCTCATTCCTTAACACCCCAACTGGGGTCCCCCAAGGTTCCATATTGGCTCATCTTCTATTCAACATCTTCATAAATGACTTCCGTAATTCTATCCCATTCTCTAATATTATTCAATATGCAGACGATTCAACTATTATCTGCTCTGCCACATCCATCCCTGTACTCCAAAAGCTTACACAAGATGCATTCTCAATCACCGAACAATGAATGAAAAAAAAACACCTAGCACTAAATGCCTCTAAAACCAAATTAATGGTATTTACTCCCTCTAAACACGTCTCTATCAATCCAAACTCTTTTTAATCACTAGTAACAACAACACATCCTTGGAATTGGTGCCAGAGGCTAAGTTATCTGGGGTTCAAATTGATAGTCAGCTTAAATTCAACTCCCACATACAACTTAACCTCAAAAAAACTCATCAAAAACTAGGCATGCTCTACCGACAAAATCGTTTCCTTACACCCTCTACTAAAATCACTCTCTCTTCCACATTCCTGATTCCCTCTCTTCTTTATGGAGCCCCACTCCTGACTAACCTACAATCTTCCCTCAAAACACAACTTTCCTCATGCTACAATAAAATAGCCAAATTCGCTACTAGTCATAAAGCATCTACTCACCATTGTTCTTCTCTCCACAAACTAGAATGGCTAGAACTACCCAACCAACTCATCTATTCTCAACTTACTCTTGCTCATAAGCTCATTTTCAAACCCTTCCTTTGTCCATCTCTTTCCTCTGCCTTTAAAATGCACATCCCCAACCGAGTACTCAGAACTAATAACCAAAACCTAATTGAATTATACAAACCAATACGACCCCTAGGTAAAATTCTCCTATCCTATAGTCTAGCACATCTCTGGAACTCCCTACCTCCAGCTATTCGAACCACTTTACATTCAAAAAATCCCTTTACTCCCATCTACTAACCCAGGGGGAATGCTCTTGCACCCATCCTTCATAAATCAAGACTGCCTTTACCTCTTTCCTCCTCAATACCAACAAGAATTCAAGACTGCTTTTACCTCCTTCCTCCTCACCAACAAGTTCCTTGTTTCTGCCTCTCCTAAAGTATTACTTTATATCCTTTAGCTAGCTACCTAACTCAAAATGGCTTTCAGTATCTCTATTGAAATGTTTCCATTTTCTAGTCAGTTTCATCAGTAATGTCACCTAAATGTTATACTCTTACTATATAATTTTGTAAATACTGTAATATGAGTTGCTTTTATAGTATGTACCATCTGTAATGTTCATCAACAGTATGATGCTTAACTATGTAATTTTGTAAATATTGTAATACATATCCAAAAAACTATGTAACCTTGTTTCTGGAGCTTTTCTCCCCAGGACTCCATTGAAAACGGGTTCATCTTGGCCCAATGGACTATCCTGGTAAACCAACTGCAAATAAAATAAAATAAAAATAAAAACTTGCCTGCGCCAAAAATGTGTAGTTTTGTTGAATAACCTACTGTCTGAAAGTCATTCTTTAAGCTGAATTTTTTAACACACACAATGAGCTCATAACAGCTAAAAGGGTAAAGTATTATTAATGTTTAACAAACTCTTGGGGGTGTTGTGAGGATATCTAACCAGAGGACTTATGCTTCAAAAGTTCCCAAAATATATACTATTTAAACCACTGTCTATGGTATGGTGAAGTTAAACAAAATTTGGTTGAAGCAGGGAGTGGGTTGTGACACGATTTGATCACAAGAGGCATGACTTATGGCATAGCATAGAATACTACATGGTATGGTCATATTATGGCATAGTACAGATTAAGATAGGATGTTATCATGGCCAGGACGGCACAGTGGTACAAAAGGTAGCACTACCACTTACACCAAAAGGTTCTCAGGTTTGCTTTGTAGCTGGGGCGACTTCTGTACAGAATCTGCATTACCTCACTGTGTTTGTGTGGATTTTCTCCAGATGTTTCAGTTTTTTCCCACATTCCAAAGACATGCCATAAGATGACCTGGGGGATCAAAATTGCCCACAGGTGTGAGTGCATGCTTGTGTGATAGAGAAGAAAGACCTGTCAACTTACTTCCATTTTCCCTTTTGCTTTGAGAATTCTGCAGGTAGCAGTGGGTGTTTGCAAGGTCACTTTAGGAGTTGGATGTGTTTCTTTAGACAGCAAGAGAGAGAGAGAGAGAGAGATAGAGCAAGACAGCATGGTTTACTGGCACTGTGCGGGTTATGACATGATTTGTTCACACTGAATGTGGTTCCATTATAAGGCTGCTTACCAATGAATCAAATTTACATCAAAGATGAATATATATACATATATATATATATATATATATATATATATATATATATATATATATAGCTTACACACACCGAAGAGGAGTATAACATGCAAGCAAACAAAACCTTCAATACAGTTTCTTTTTGTAATTGCTGAGATACTTGAAATTAGCTATTTTACATACCTGTGCTATGTATATCAGTCTGTATTGCCAACGTATAGTTTGTTTAGGGAAAAGTACTGAACAAAAATGAGATTAAGCTCCTTATATCATTCATCTTCAAATTCCTATGCTTTTCTAAAAGCAGTAGCTATTCCTGATCATCTTAACTGTATGCTTTGGCTACAGTTCATCACATCATCCTTTTTTGAAGAAAAAATTTGCAGTATTAATGTAATAGTCTGATGACTTAAAACTGATGTGTGTTTTGCAAAGTCTGTAGAAGCCAAAACTGGTTTTCATCATTTGGAGATCATAGCTACACACTTCACTGAACTGTTTTGACAATGTAACTCAGATTCCGTGAAATTGCTGTTGCTGACCTTTGTAACATGGGTAAAATTGCTGTTTGCAGGAAAAGACTGCTTTGTTTTGTCACTTTGCCCTCTAGTGATTCTCCTTAACGAATGAATTTTTTAATGTCAGCAAGATGTATACATATACAGAATGCTGGGGCATGCTGTACGGACAATATTCTGCTGTCTATCACCTTTATTCCATTTTGTTTTATATAAGAGGCTACAATGCATGCTGGACACTTGGCTGATTTGTTAAAAATCAATACGTAATTGCCATGTAACACTACTATATCACTCTCAGTGATACTGCTGTATATGTAATAGAATGGGTAACTAGAAACAGTACATCAGTGTCAGGTTAAGAACTATTTATGCAAAATCAGCAAATATAATCATAAAGGGATTTCTGTAACATTATTTTTTACATACACCAGCAACATAACTTCAGTGTAATACAATACTACATTATCACATCACGCAAATATATACTTTTCAGTATATTAAAATACGATCTACCTGTACATCAGCTCTCAAAGGAGGACCAGAGAAAGTAATTACCTTGATAAACATGTACCCCAGCCCTTGTCACTGTGTAAACTGCATTCTGCCTAAAGTAACCGTACAGACAAAGCTGCCGGTAAAAGACCAGTCACACTATCTTACATTCATCATATGAATTTCCCTGGAATACAGACATGAAACACTATATTTTACTGCAGCAACACACCCACAATGTCTGTCTGTGATGAGTAGTTATCATATTAAGGATTTGAGCTTCATGCTTTCTTTCCACACTGACATTTTAGGTATCTTTCTTTAGCCAATAAGAGCAAAAAATGAAAACGTCACTTTATAGGCATAAGAGGAATGAATGGATATTTAAGCACTATATTTAATATTGGTACCTTAATAATCATGATGAATGGCTCCTGCTAACCTGAAAGCTCCAGTAATTGCAAAACAAAAGGTATGATGATATTACATGTGTGTCCAGTGGCTTTGTGTAATGGACCAACACATTTCTTATTTCTTCTACCTTTTTAAGGGATGAAATCTCCACTAAGCAATGATACATACAAAAGCCAACTTGTCTCTTTCCCATTATCATAAGAATCAGAGTTGTGCTGACCTGTATGCCACCTACAGGACATGATGGATAATATCTTCTCCCAAGGACAATGAAAGAGTAGTCTTCTTTAGCCATGAGCGGACAGGTGATCCGCTGTGGCGACCCGTAACCGGGAAAAGCCGAAAGAAGAAGATGTTTTACTTGTTGCAAGTAGTATGCCTCATCAAGTGACCAAAGGTATTCTACACAAAAGTTTTTAAAAAGAAATATCTCACTTAGCACTTTAAACAGGAGATCTAATGCAAACAAAAGAATTACCAGTGGCAAATTACAAAAGTGTAGTAACAAATGTCTGAAGGATACACTAATGACCATTACAAAATATGAAATCATAAAACTAAACCAGAGAAAGGACTCTGAACTCAAGAGTTCTAGTCAGTGAGCATACGTCACACTTATAAACATACAGCAAGGCCACAAGAAAAGGGCTGTTAAACTACTGAGGTAATCTGTCATTGCATCTAGGACTGCAACACCAATTTTGGCCAGTTTTCCACCAAACCCATCACCCCTTTTTAAAATAATTATCAATGAATGGCGCAAAATCTGCACAGCAAATGTATTTCATGGATAAAATATATCCACACTGAAGGAATATCTGATCTCTCTCTTGAAATAATTTTCTACCACCCTCAATTCTCACACTGTCCTCCAGGCCATGTCCTTCCCCTTTGGTTCTAATCTTCATTTTCCCTCTCACAACCCTTTACACTTATATAATATCCCACATTTATCCATTCTCCAGACTGTCTTCATTCAGGACTGCTATCTCTTCCTATCCTCCACACCAATCATACATTACCCCCATGGTCCCACCAAAATAAGTTTCTAGTATCTTTTTTGGATGCATTTTCTAGAACTATATACAGCATTCAGTGTGATGATTCACAAATGCCCTATGCAGTGTAATTATTAAGTACTGATTTCCCAAATCCATGCACTTTATAATACACCCAAGTGCCTACAGCACTTACATGCTGTGCCTGACGTATAAAGCCATGTCCAACCCGGAATTAATGGACATGGTGCACCTCAGAAAATCCAAATCCCATCGAGCTACGCGATCGAGAGACTTGAACCTCAGCACTGAAATAAATAGGACATACTGGAGGGACAGATTCATAACCCAGAGGCTCCCTTCACTCTGGAATAAAATCCCAGTCCAGGTTAGGCAGAGTCCCTCATTGACTCTCTTCAAGAGGAATCTTGATGAGTGGATGGGAGATCGTAGGTTTACCCCGGGTATCACTTCTGTGTCACGGTTAGACAGAGGCACAGTATACTAATCTCGAAAAAGGGCATAGCAAAATAAATTTAAAATGGGTGGTGAAAGCCAAACACATTCTGGCTAGGCTTATAAATGCCCTAGGGCAGATAGCCTAGTATGAAAGTATGAACCTATGAACCTATGCTAAGTTGAGTAATGCAATGACAGTATACTCACGATAGTCTTCTTTACTCTAAAGCTAAAGATACCACCTCTACAAGCCCTGTCAGTATCCTTGGTTATTTAATTAGCAGCACTAAACATGCTTCATCTGAACCCTTTCTAAAACTGTTCGACTTGTGCATAGCGAAACAGTGTGCTTCCAATGTATGGAAAATGTTTGTCATTATACCTCTCCGTAAGAGGGCCTTACTTCAGATCCAGGCAAATGCTGACTCTTCAAACTATCAGGCCTAATTTGGAAGGCCATGGAATTTATTATAGCATTGTCGCCTCACAGTAAGATGCTGTCCGGTTCAATTCTCAGCTAGAGAATCTTCTGCATGGAGACATGCGTGAACGGGCATACCTTCGTTGAAGGTTGTGCGTCAGGGCTGGTAACTTGGCACGTAAAAATTAACTACCAATCATTAGCGGACTGGAATTCCGCTGTGGCGACCCCTAACCAGGAAAAGCCGAAAGACACAAACAATAGTTATGCACTTACCATAATGCTTGATCTCGATAATTGATGTCTATCCACTTCAAGGATGGGACTAGTCACCAACAGGCACCAATATGGCAAACAGAGCTCCTTCACTCAGCTTCAGCTTCTTCCCTGACTCCCACAATGGGCTACTCCTTCTCCTTGTTTTCCTCAGACCAAATTTATCATCCTACCTAGCAATCCTAATTCTACTATGCTAGGAGTCTAAAGCCATCAGATAGGCCTAAAAAGGCTAGTAAGACCAGTCAGGAGTGAATAAGGTAACAGTTTGGAAGGGGGTGATAGAAGAGTCTGCTGAAGTAGTCAGACAAAGACAATCAATACACAGTGTTATGGTAAATACATAACTACTGTATCTTGGATTATTCAGTCTATCCACTTCAAAGGTGGGACAGTCAAACAAAAGACCCACTGGCCACTGATGAGACAGAGGGCCTGTCCCTGTGGAAGAATAAGGGCAAATACGTTGCTGTACTTGGTATTAATCAGGGATGCAAACAGGTTGCTGTAAGACTTACCCTATTGGCAGGATAAAGTCACTGCTACCTGTGCACTGAGAAAAACAATAGTGAGGCATCAGAATGCAGCTGCCAAGTCTGTCCGCTAAATATTTAATCTGACTGAGAATGTACAAAGATGAAAAAAAGCATTGTGTAGAGATCGCCAATTTCCACATTCTCATGCCCCCTCAGCAAAGGGAGTAATTTGCTGATATACCACACCACCGCCATACTTACCATCTGGATGGATATAATACCATGGGAAAGGAGATCCTAGAAGGCCTGCAATGTTAGGAGGTATGTTGACCTCTTGTTGCAACTATGTCTCTTGTCCACTCTGAACAAAAAACCCACCCTACAGCAGATGTACTTATGGTAACTATGGCAAATGAGAAGTGTAAGCAAAGAGACTTCCTGTACTGAGGTTCTGGCTAACCAGCCGCTTATCAGATGATTCAAACAAGCAGTGGAGAAATGTAGAAGCCTGTTCATACTGTCGTTTGGTTGCAATCACTGTTCTTTGAGGGTCCACTGTAAAACTTTCATATGGTATCTAACATGTGTTACTAGACAGACTGTGGTGTCATAAGACAGAGGGTTAGGAAAACTGAGAATATGGCATTCTGTACACTGAATGAACAGAATTTAGGTAAGAGTTAGTCTAAAGTGAACAAGCTGTATGTGACAGAGTCTGGCAGCTAATTACTACACCAGAAGGAATACTTAATGCTGAAGGAGGTTTCAATGAGAGGCCAGCAAAATAATATTTTTGGGGCAATGTTAGTCTGGCATTAAACTGGTGCCTATGTTTACAATAGGAGAATGAAAGTAAAATCTGATAATAAAAAAAAAACAGCAGAAGGAATAATTAATGCTGAGGGAGGTTTCAATAAGAGGCCAGCAAACCAATCTTTTGGGGGCAAAGCTAGTCTGGTATTAAGCTGGTGTCTATGTCTACAGCACGGGAATGAAAGGAAAAATCTGATGATAATAATAATAATAAAAAAAAAAAAAAATCAGGTATGCCTTGCTCTAAGAAAGCAGACAACAGCTTGTGTATGGTGTTCAGACTGCATCCAATAAAGACAAGATTTTGTGAGGGTTTTAGTGCAACTTCACAATGTTGACAGATACCTCTAGGATCAGACAAACTTTGAGTAATTTCCTGCTTTTGTCAGGGACTCTCTTGTGGGAGGGACTAAGACTTGAGTCAACCAGGTAAGGGGAAATACACATTCCAAGAGGTCTCATGTGAGAGATGACCACTGACATACATCTGGTGAACACCATGGGGTAGTGCTGAGATTGAATGGCAATGCCTGAAACTGATAGTGACTGGCTTGCATCCAGAAATGCAGGAAGCTTTGGCAATTTTGATGTACATTTAAGAGTCCTTGAGGTCTATTAAACACATCTAATCCCCTTCCTAGAGGCATAGAAGGATGGATTGCACTTTTTGTTGAGACATGCTAATTAAGAATGCTGAGATCTAGGACTCGCATAAGATTCTGTGTTTTCTTGGGAACCAAAAATAATCTTGAATAAATCCCAGATCCTCTCTGGTCTGGGAGAACCAGTTGGGTCTTTCTGCAGTAAAGTCAAGAAATGACAACTACATGATAAGCTACCTCACAATGGCTCAACACAACAGCCTACTAGAAAAATAAAACAATCTTTAAACAAGAAATTACTAAAACTGAAAAATGTTAAAAAGCACTTATCTTGATTCAACTTGCAGAAATGGCACCCATAACAAATCACAACAAACAAGATCTGAGGTAAACAGGAATGAGTAGTTTATTGTGGGAGTTAGTGGAGAAGTCTGAGCTGTGTAAAGGAGCTCTGTTTACCATAACAGCATCTAGAGTCAGCAAGTCCCATCCTTGACGTGTACAGATCGGAAAATCCAATATTTGATTTCATAAGCTCCAATATAAAAAAAAATCTTACTGCTCTACACCTGCAACAATATGGTTTTGCCAAAGGAAGATCACACATACTTAAATTTAATAAACTTCCATGAGAAAATCAGTGAAGCTGTTGATAACAGCTATGCAGCTCATACAGCAAACCTGGTTCTGGCCAAGGCCTTTGACAGTATTCCCCATGCTGGAATTGTAAACAAGCTTAAAAGTCTAAATACAGACCCTGATGTTGTAAGATGGACAGCAAAGTGACTGACAAACAGAAGCCACATAGTTTAATGTGGAATGTGCTACCTCAGAAGTCAAAATAGTAGACTAGCAGAATTTTTCAGGTCTCAGTACTGGGACCACTTTTTTCAGGATCTGCTTCTTGGATGTCAAACTGTTAACCCAGACACATGTTTAACTAAATTTGCCAATGACTGCTTGCTGGGTGCTGTAATTTGCTCGGTGTTACTACAGCAAGGGATAAACCACACAAATCAGCAATGCTTTACAAATAGGCTTAAATTAAATGTAAGGAATGCAGTACTGTAATCTTTGGTAAACAAATCTCTATAGTAACGTACAGTGCAGATAACATTTCACACCAGTCTGACATGGTTATAAGAGAATTTAGCACCTTTATAGACAACTCTCTAGCCTTTGAACATGATATAGCAACAGTTGCTATGAAATCCTTCTATTTATCCCAATTAATAACTAAAGGTACCTCATTCAGGTCAGAAGAAGTTTTCATTCTGCCATGATCAGACAATTACAAAATACAATGTGTCTTTTAGTACATATCTATCGGAACACATCTCATCGCTAGAAAGACACCAAAAGTTCAAAATTAAAAAGGTCACTGGACTAAAGTCCCTCAGCTACAAAGACGTTCTTCATGGTCTGTCCCTACACCCTGTCTGATACAGACTCATACATAATGATTTATGTCTGGCATTCTGTACTGTTAAGGACTCAGTCCTCCATAATCTCTTACATCTCCACAAAACAAATGGCTCCCCACACATACAAACAGAAGAAATGAATCTCCAGCAAGAAATAAATAAGACATGCTGGCAGAACTGATTTGTTACTCGATGCTTTCTAGATTTCTGGAGTAATCGTCATTTACATATAACAAGGAGTGATACCCTTGCTTCATTAAAGTAATCCTTGATGACTGAACAAGCAGTCATAAAGTCATCCCAAACTTGACGTTTGGATATCCTGGAAGGCAGAAAGTGCCATTTTAGAGAGGATTTTAGAACGGCAATTGTAATCCATGGACTGTGCCTTGTAAACTCTATAAATAAGGTGAGCAGGCTGCAGGACAAAGAATCTGTCAGCTAATCAGTGCAAAAGTGCAGCAAGGGTGGGATGAATGGGGCAGCTGCCTCTGGTGCAAGCTGTCAGGGAGTGCAATCAGAAAGTGGGAATGGGGCAAGCTTTCTGGTGCAGCCAGCAAAGTGATCATTTAGGTCAGAGCTAGTCTAAAGTGAACAGGCTGTATGTGACAGACTCTGGCAGCTAATTACTACATCAGAAGGAATACTTAATGCTACAGAAGGTTTCAATGAGAGGCCAGCAAATGGATCTTCTGGGGGCAATGTTAGCCTGGCATTAAACTGGTGTCTATGTCTACAGTAGGGGAATGAAAGGAAAAATCTGATAATAATAATAATAAAAAAAAAATTCAGGTATGCCTTGCTTTGAGAAAGCAGACAACATTGCACCTGGCATATGATGTGCCTATTAATTTAATCACATCAGGATACAGGGAATAATTATCTACATATAGTAGATGTCTTCCTTGAACTGGAATAAATCTATACTCAAACTGACTCCCAAGGATACAGATGCTGTTCACTACCAGGAAAACTTTGGAATCTGTCAGATTACATCTCTTCCTCTGGACTGATGTTATAGTATGCATTACACATGTCACAGCTTGAATAGCCTTCTTTATGTGTGCATTTCTGGTCAATGAATTATTTATCTTTCCTTGAACCTCACTTTCTAAGTTGTGACTCACACGTTCTCTCAAAGCATCTTTTCTATTACCTAGTTGGGTACAATAATCTTGTCAGCTTTGAAAATTAAGCCTTGGATACAACACCATCTCCTCCAAAAGAAGAAAACAAAACTAGATTTCCCTTTCTGATTATTTTTGCTATGGCCAGCTTCCATTCCCTTTCGGTATCTTTGATTTAAACAAGAAAGTACAGTTGTGTACACTTACCATAAATGTAGATGCTTGGGTGTATTCACTGCTGCAGTCCTAACCATTGGGTTATCCATGCTGTGGTAGCAGAGTCAAGGTTTTGTGTGTCGGCTGCTGTCGCTTGCTGGGTGATCATCCGAGCTATAAAGGAGAGCAGGCAACACCATTACTTCAGTTTTTCTTGCCTTAACCAACCAAAGAAGTCCAATTTTAATAATTATTAGAAGTCCTGGGGTCAGTGACCCCCATAGAAATATATGTCTCTCTAAGGACAGCACATATCAGGGGGAAGGAGGGAGGGAAAGCTTGACTGCAGCAGTGAGAACACTCTAACATCTACATTTATGGGGAGTGTACACAACTGTACTATGTTCTTTGTGTTTTACTGCTGCAGTCCTAACCACTGGGAAGACTCCCAAAGCTGAGGAGAAGGGTGGAAGGTTGATAGAAACTTAAGATTGGGTGAGCATGCCCTGCAGAATTGCAGAGGCAAACCCAGCCGTAGCTTTTGAGAATAGATTCAGATGGTAATATTTGGTGAAGGTGTGAACAGAAGTCCGTGTGGCAGCTTCCAGGGTGTCCTTGGTGGGTACCCCTCTAAGGAATGCTGTGGAAGTAGAGGTTGCCCTAGTGGAATGGGTTCTGATGATCCTAGGGGTGGTTTTCCATGCAAGGAGTAGCAAAACCTTTTCCCTGAATGTCTTTGTACGATCCACATAAAATCTGAGTTGCCTGTGCACATACAAATAATGCAGTATCCTTTTCCCCTTGTTCTGAGGGTTAGGGAAGAAGGTGGGGAAGTGGATGGCCTGGTTGAGAGTAACATCCAAAACCACCTTTGGCATGAAGGAGAGATTGGTTCTCAGGAAGACCCTATCTGCATGGAAGATGATAAATGGGCACAATGGCCATTAAGGCTTGAAGTTTTGACACTCTGAAGTAATAGCCAGGAGAAAGGCAGTCTTCCAAGAGAGGTACTTTAATTCTGAGGATGCTGCAGGCTCAAAGGGAAGCAGAGTAAGCTTTTCTAAAACATAGTTCAGGTCCCAGGCTGGGGTGGGCTATTTTCTGAAAAGCATGACATTAGAGGCTCCTCTAAGGAATTATTTGATACGAGGGTGGGTGGGAGAACAATGGCTGTTCTGTATCAAAGTGTGCCGAGATGGCAGGGGCATGGATCTTTATGGAGGAGAAGGAGAGACCATTATTAAGCAGCTCAGCCAGATAATCTAGAATAAGAGGAATGGAAAGCAGATGAATGTCTGCTCTTTTGGACTGGCTCCAGGAGCAAAATCGTTTCCATTTTCCAGCGTAAGATTTTCTGGTGTTGGGCCTTCTGGCTTCTGTGATGATGTCAAGGACTTGCTTGCTTAGCATAGCTTCCTTGTTGGTTATGGTAGAATAAGCCATGCTGAGAGCTTCAGTGTCTGAAGGTCTGGGTGCAGCATTGTTCCCCCCCCCCCCCCGGATAGAAAGTGAGGTATCAGAGGTATCTGCCAGGGAGGGTGGTGAGATAGGCCAATCTGGGGCAATGAGTATTGCTCTTGGTTTTTCCTCCCTTACCTTGATTAATACTTTTGGAATGAGAGGAAGAGGTGGGAACGCATACACAAAGAGGGTATTCCAAGAGAAGGTCAGGGCATCGACCTTCCAGGCCAGGTGATGGTACTCCCTGGTGCAGAATTTCTACACTTGGTGATTTAAAAGAGAAGCAAACAGGTCCACCTGGGGGGTCCCCCATGTGTGGGTAATTTGCAGAAAAATGTCTCTGTGGATTTGCCATTCGTGTGGGTCCAGCAGGTTTCTGCTTAAGTGGTCTGCTAGGGTGTTGCTGATGCCCGGTAGGTATTGGACTTTACGATGTAGTCCCATAGATGAGGCTGCTAGCCACAGGTTCATGGCTAGTCTGCATAGGGGGTAAGATTGAGTCTCTCCCTGTTTGTTGATGTACCACATGACTGTGGTGTTGTCTGTTTTTATGAGAAGCACCTCTGATTTGAGGTAGGGTTTGAAGGATGCCAGAGAGTTTTGCACTGATATCATTTCCTTTTTGTTGATGTGCAAGGGTAGTATTTGTACTTCCCAGGGACCTTGGGTGCTTCTGCCTTCTAGGTGAGCACCCCAGGCTATGTCCGAAGCATCTGTAGTTTTGGTCTGGTCTGATGGATAGAGGGTGAATGGAAGTCCCTTGTTCAGAACACAGGCCTGGGCCCACCAGAGGAACTTGGATTTTATGCAAGGGATCACAGGCAGGGAGGTGTCCAGAGGTTGTGAGTGCTGACACTATAGGTTCTTTAGGTACCACTGAATTTTCCTCATGTGCAGTCTGGCCATTGGTACCAGGAGGATGCATGAGGCCATGTACCCTAGAGCTTGCAGGAATTTTCTGGCTGAAAGCTAGGTTTGGGAGGCCAAACTAGTGAAGTATTTTGGTAGGAAACTTTGTTTTTCTGGGGACAAAAAGGCCATTTGCTGTTCTGTGTCCAGTAAGGCTCCCAGAAATATGATTTTCCTGGTAGGTGTCTGTTTTGATTTCCTTTCGTTGATAGTGAATCCCAGACAGATGAGTAGGGTTTTTACAAATGAGAGGTGCTGCAAGAGCAGTTCCTTGCAGTCTGCCTGGATGAGACAGTCATCCAGGTAAGGGTAAATCTGAACATTGTTTTGCCTGCAAAAGGCAATGGCAGGAGATAGACATTTGGTGAATACCCTGGGAGCAGTAGATAAGCCAAAGGGCAAAGCAGAGAATTGAAAGTGTAATGATCCTGATCTGAAATGCAGGAATTTTCTGCCTGATTCCCCTATTGGGATGTGCAGGTAAGCATCCTTTAGGTCTACGGTGACCATCCAAGCTTTGTTTGGCAGCACTGGTAGAAGCTGTTGTATGGTAAGCATTTTGAATTTTGGGATTACCAGGAAGGTATTGAGAAAGGATAGGTCCAGGATGGGACACCAAGTCCCATCTTTCCTGGAAACTACGAATAGTCTGGAATAGAATCCTTTTGTAACTTGTTATGGAGGTACAGGTTCTACTGCCCCTAAGGATATTAGGTTTTGCACTTGTTTTAGTGCTGCTACCCACTGGTTTGGAGGTAGGTCTGGGTACCCTCGTGGAGGTGGTAGTTCTTGGAAATTGAATTTGTACCCCTGAGCAATGATTTTTAAGATCCATTGATCTTTTATTATAGAGTCCCAATATTCTCTGCATAGAGATAGCCTTCCTCCTAGCTTTTGGTGTGGTGGAGGCAGGCAGAGATAGAAAAGGTAGTCATTGAGAGTTTTCCATACAGGGTTGCTTTTGAACTCCCTGCTCTAGTCTTTGAGGGGGGGCCACTGTTTAGTCCTTTGCTGGTCCTGAGTTTGAGTCCTGGTGGGTCTGTCCCTATGTGTTTTGCCTTGTGCCTGCCTGTTTGGTGCAGGAAAGGACCAGTGTTTAGAGGGAAAATTTCTGCTGAACCTAGGAGGTTGTACTTGAAGAAAATCTTTAACAGTCCGCATCGATTTTGCTTTATCTTCCATCTTTTTAAGTACCTCTTCAGTCTTCTGTCAGAACAAGCGGTCTTTGTCAAGAGGTGCATCCATGATTTTAGCTTTGACATGATCAGGGGAGAGGTTGTTCCTTCAACCATGCATGTCTTCTGATAACAGATCCTGTCACTGCTGCCCTGCTAGAAGCTTCTAGGGGCATCACATCCACAGTGCAAGGAGTGCTTTGCCACCTGAGATGAAGAGTGCAGTAATTCTGCTCCACCTGAGATGAAGAGTGCAGTAATTCTGCTCCACCTGAGATGAAGAGTGCAGTAATTCTGCTGTCGCTTTATTGTTGGCAAAATCTGGTAAAGCAGAAATTTTCTGTTTTAAAAGTTCCAAAGTATGCTATTGATATTTTAACATATGGAACTGACAGTTGAGAGCCCTTATAGTTAAAGTTGCAGAGGTATATACTTTTTTACCCAATCTGTCCAGGGCCATGGATTCTTTGTCTGAGGGAGTAGGATTCTTTGCACAGGTAGCCTTAAATCCATTAGGTCCCTGAGTAATCACCTCTGGATCTACTATAGGATTTCTGTAGAGAAGTTTATGTGAGTCAGGTACCCTGTAGTACCGGCCAGGATTTCTGGGGGCAGGTGGAAGGATGTCAGGGGTAAGCCTGGATTAACATCATCTACCACCTCCAAGATGTGTGGGATGGCCAGAGCCCTATGCTGGGGTAGGTACAGAAACTCTCTTAGTCTTTTCTTGGATTGAGGGAAATCCGTTGATTCCCACTGGAAGTGGGCCCTAAGGGTGTGGAGGGTTTCCCCAAAGGAAAAGTCCTCCGGAGGTAATGCAGAAGGAAAAGATTCTTCTGCATCTGAGTCTTCATAGGCAGTAAGAGGATATTCGTCTTCAAAACAGAGGAGTCAGATCCCTCTGAGTCTAAATCTGACTGAATGTCTGGAGAAGGTTCCTGTCTCCTTTTGGCTGGAGTGGCCTGATTACCCCAGATGAAAGTGATGAGATCTTCTGCCATTTTAAGCATTCTAGTTTGAGGAGGGGGAGGAATAGTGGAATGGAGACTTTTTGCTGTTTGCTTTAGAGTAGCTCTAAGTCTGGCCTGAAGAGTATCCCTCGGCACTGTCGGTGTGTTAGTCGGAAGAGAAGGCGAAGGCCTTGAAGTGAAATTTGAAGTGCGAGCGGTATTCTCGAAGCCAGTGCTTGGACCCAAACCAAGACAGAGACAGCTGAAGACTCGTTAGATGAAGCAGACATCTGCAGCATACAGGACTCCGAAAGGGTCTCAGTAGAGGCCTGCAAAGTAATCGAGTCAGCATCAGGGGCTGCGAAAGCACCTCACTGAATTCCGAGGAACTGACGACCCATTTAGCGGTGATGTCCTCGGAAGGCTTGGCCTTATGCGGTCTGTCTCCATCCTTATCTTTACATTTTTTCGGAAGATCTGCAGTTTGCTGACTGACGGATTCCATATCAGTAATCAGAGATGGAAGACGAAAATAGCTGGCTACAAACAGAGCTCTACAATGAATAGTTCTAGCATTAAAGAGGGCACAGAACCGACAGTGGGGTACGTTGTGATCTGGGCCTAAGCAAGTGATGCATTAAGAATGGAAGTCTTGGTGTGGCATTTGCTTTCCACAGGCGAGACAGTTATTGACTTTTTCAGACATCGGTTAGTGCAAGAAAAGGGAAGGATCCCCAACAGGGTACTTAGCTTTAGAAGTTTTCAGCTGAAGTTCTAAATCTGGAAAAAGCTGACCGGCACTGTTGCAAATTGCTTCTGCTATGGGCTCCACGGTAGAAAGACTGAGGTTATGGCATTGCCCGCTCTCCTTTATAGCGCGGATGACCTGATGTCACCCAGCAAGTGACAGCAGCCGAATGAGGGCTACCACAGCATGGATAACCCACTGGTTAGGACTGCAGCACTGAAGCACAGAGAACATCTACATGTTAGTATGTAGCTATGAATCTGTAATAATGCAGCTACATGAAACCACAGTTACTGAAGGAAATGTACTTCGCCAAAAACTTAATTTGTCACATTATGATTTTGCACTTCTACACATAACCTATATCTATGATCTTGGAATGTCTTAAAGTATATTACTTAAGTCAGAGTGTGGGACAGAGACAAAGGCTTTACAAAGGATTCCAAACTTTAAATCAATAAAAATGTACCCAAATGTGTTTGTCAGAAAGTTATTTGATGAATGTTGTTTCAGTGAGAAAGATCAGAGCACTATACAGTTCTTGGTATCCAATTTCTACAAACACTGTTACAATTCACACTGCAACAGTGAAACATAAAGAACATCAACACTTGGTGCCTGGATATTAAACAGTACCCCAGAATACATCTGTCTTATGTTTATAGGTTCATAGGACGATACTAGGCTATTAGCCTGGAAGCCCCTATAAGCCTAGCCAAGAATTTCACTTATGTTCCCTCAAAGTTAGCACCTGTTTTCTCTATCCAGCAAGGATGCAGGTGTGATCCCAGTGGTGTATTTTCTGTTTCCCATCCAGTCGTCCAAGTTCCTCTTAAAGAGGGTTAGTAAGGTACTCTGCTTGACAGATTCTTTAAACAATTTATTATTACTTAATAAAAAATGTTAGCTGTGTGATGTAACCCCCATCTTCAACTAACCATCCACTTCATCTCTTTAAAGTCACAAAAGTGATATTCCCCAAGTTCCACCATATCACATAAGACTTAACACAAAAATAACAAAATCTCCTCTTTTTCCTGATACAAATCCCTTTACAACCCTGCAAAACTGAGCAGTCCTGTTGTCAACCATTTGCTGCTGTCCGACTTTGGAGCCAAACCTATAAACAGGGCTTGCCTTAGTAATTGCTGGGCACAATTTGGCATCAAGAATATATATTACATTACTGTACATTAAAAATAAAAAGTACAGTTTTGTACCTACCATAAATGTAGATGTTCGAGTGTACACCCTGCTGCAGTCATCACACTTGGGTTATCCTGTCGTCAGGCGGTCCCGCAGTCGGCTGGAATTCCAAAGTCTTGGTCCGGCGTTGGTTGCTGTCGCTTCTTCCCTGACGTCAGTGCACCAGGGGTATATATAATGTATATATAATGCAACTGACGCCATTTTCTTCAGTTTTTCTTGCCCCAGATGTCAGGTGCCCCCAAAAGGGTGGTCAGTAATTAGTACCAAATTGCGTAAACTTGCACAAACACAAAATCCCTTCAGCTATAAGCAAATACATCAGGAAGGTATTGAAGAGACTTAGCCAGTAGGTCAGAGGGGATGGAGGGAGGGTAACCTGGACTGAAGCAGGGTGTACACTTGAACATCTACATTTATGGTAGGTACAAAACTGTACTATGTTCATCATGTTACCCTGCTGCAGTCATCACACTTGGGTTGAATCCCAAAGCTAAGGATGGGTGGAGGTATCATAGAGGGTTAGAGGAGGCAAGAAGGCCCTGCAGAACTGCAGTGGCGAAGCCCGCCCTGGTCTTAGAGTAAAGTGGTAAGTGATAGTGTTTGGTAAAGGTGTGTATTGAACTCCAAGTTGCAGCTTCCAAAATCTCCTTGGTTGGAACCCCCCTGAGAAAGGCTGTAGAAGTAGCTGTTGCCCTGGTAGAGTGGGGCCTAATGGTAGCAGGAACTGGTTTTCCATGATGGGTGTAGCAAAAACGTATGCAATGGCCTATCCATTTGGAAATGGTTTGCTTTGATATAGCCTTCCCTTGAGAAGCTGTAGCATAGGATACAAAGAGCTGGTCAGATTTTCTGAAAGCCTTAGTTTTGTCCAAGTAGTAACGAAGTTGCCTGTGAATGTCCAAGGAATGTAGGAGTCTCTCACCTTTGTTCTGTGGATTTGGGAAGAAGGTGGGTAAGTGGATGGTTTGATATAAAGCCACACTGGAACCACCTTAGGCATAAAGGAAGGATTAGTTCGTAGAGAAACTCTGTCTTGATGAAAAATGAGGAAAGGTTCCACTGCCATTAGTGCCTGTAGCTCTGAGACTCTTCTAGATGAAGTTACTGCTAGCAGCAGGGCAGTCTTCCATGATAGGAACTGAAGATCTGCAGAGAAAGCTGGTTCAAAGGGAGGTAGCGTTAGTTTTTCCAGAACAAAATTGAGGTCCCATGTTGGTGTAGGTGCTCTCCTGGGTGGTCTAATGTTTTTTGCCCCTCTGAGGAACTGCCTTAGAAGTGGATGCGAAAATAAGGGTGGATCCGTGTTGTAGTGGGCCGAAATAGCTGAAGCATGGATTTTAATGGAGGAGAAAGAAAGTCCTTTGTGCAACATCTCAGTTAAATACTGTAGAATGTGAGGCATGTGAGGCTGAATTGTGTCTTGGCCTTTAGATTGGTTCCAGGCACAAAACCTTTTCCATTTGTCTGAATAAGCCTTCCTGGTGCTTGGCCTCCTAGCTTCCAGAATAAAATCCATAACTGCTTGGGAAAGAGGAGCTGGCTGGATGCTTAGTTGATTTGCCATGCAGCCAGATGTAAGGTTTTGAGCTGGCTGTGATGAATCTGATTGTTTTGTTGTGTGAGTAAATGGGAAATTTGTGGTAATATCCATGGTGGGCCGTGGGCCATATTCCTCAATAGCAGGTACCAGTGCTGGCGTGGCCAGTCTGGGGCTATAAGAATCAGTTGTGGTCTCTCCTTTTTGACTTTCAGAAGTACCTTTGTGAGGAGAGGCAATGGAAGGAAGGCATATACTGTCAGGTTTTTCCAACTGAAAGAGAGTGCGTCCACTTTCCACGCTTGATGGTGAAGTGCCCTTGTACAAAATTTTGTTAGTTGATAGTTTTGAGGGCTGGCAAACAGGTCTATGTCTGGAAGGCCCCATTTTTGAGTTATCATTGTAAATACTTGTGGATCTAGTTTCCACTCGTGGGGATCCAAGATGTTTCTGCTGAGGTCGTCTGCCAATGTATTCTTCTGTCCTGGCAGGAATTGAGCTTGTAACTGAACTTGGTAAGCCAGGGCTGTGTTCCATAAGGTCATTGATTGCCTGCACAGAGGGTAGGAGTGAGTACCCCCTTGTTTGTTTATGTACCACATTACTGTGGTGTTGTCCGTCTTTATTGTCAGTTGTCCTGGATGTAATAGATCCTTGAAGGCTGTCAGAGCTTTCTGTACAGCTAGCATCTTTTTTTGATTGATGTGCAGATTCCTTTGATCTGCAGTCCATACGCCTTGAACGCACTGTCCTGCCATGTGAGCCCCCCAGGCATAATCTGATGCATCTGTTGTGATAGTTTGCCTGGCTGGGGGGCAAGGTGAAAGGCTGACCCTTGTTGAGGTGACATGCCTGTGACCACCATAGAAACTCCTGTTGTAGGCAGGGAATGAGAGATATCATTGTGTCCAAGCTGTGGCTGTGTTGAGACCATACTTTTTTTAGGTACCACTGTATTTTCCTCATATGCAGCTTTGCAAATGGTATTAGAAGTATGCAAGATGCCATGAAGCCCAAGGCCTGCAGAATTTTTCTTGCAGTTAATTGGGCCTTTGTTGCCATTGTTTTGAAATATTGAGTCAGTTGTAGTTGTTTGTCTGGTGTCAGATAAGCCTTCTGGGCCGTTGTATTCAAGCTGGCACTGAGGAATGTCATATTTTGTGAGGGTACTAGTTTTGACTTCTTTTCGTTTACTGTGTACCCCAGGCAATTTAGTAGATGTTTCACAAAAGCCAGATGATGTAATAGAATGTCCTTGCTTTCTGCTTGGATGAGGCAGTCATCCAGGTATGGGTATATTTGAATTCCTCTTTGTCTACAGTACGCAATTACTGGTGCCAGGCATTTTGTGAAGACTCTGGGCGCAGTAGATAAGCCAAAGGGCAGTGCAGAGAATTGGTAATGGGTTGAACCTGCAATGAAACGGAGGTATCTTCTGCAACTTTGTCTGATAGGGACATGCAGGTATGCCTCCTTGAGGTCCAACGTTACTAGCCATGCTTCCTTGCCCAACATGGGAAGAAGCTGCTGTAGTGTTAGTATCTTGAATGTGGGAACTTGCAAGTAAGTGTTTAGAATTGAAAGGTCCAGAATTGGTCTACAGGCATTGTCCTTTCTGGGCACTAGAAAGAGTCTTGAGTAAAATCCTTGACCTTACTCTCGAGTAGGTACCAGTTGAATGGCTCTCATGTCCATGAGAGCTGTAATTTGTTTTTGTGCCTCTGCCCATTGATTTTGTGGCAGGTTTGGCATTCCTCTTTTCATTGGCTAGGTGTGAAAATGGAATCTGTATCTTCGTAAAATTATGTCTAGGACCCATTTGTCCTCTGTGACAATGTGCCAGTTGTCTGAAAAAAGTGCGAGTTTTCCTCCCAAGGGGGCTGCCAAGAGAGTGTTGCTTGGCCAGATGAGGTGCAAGTCATTGAGTTTGCCTTCTGGTAGATTGGGACCTGTCTTCTCCTCCCTTCTGTGTTGTAGTGCCCCATTGGCGAGGTTTGTACTGGGCTTGTGGTTGTCCTCTGCCCCTTGGGTGTCTGTATTTACCCCTCTGTGGTGTGTCTGTAGCTGGAAAGGACCAATTTTTTGTTGGCCAGTTTCTGCTGAAGCGAGGGGGCTGTACCTGTAGGAAATCTTTGACTGTCTGCATAGATTTTGCCTTATCCTCCATTTTCTTTAAGACTTCTTGTGCTTTAACTCCAAAAAGAACATCCTGCTGAAAGGGAGCATCTAGAAGTTTTGCTTTAACATGATCAGGTAGAGTTTGTTCCTTTAACCAAGCATGCCTATGTATAACAGACCCAGTGACAGCTGCTCTGCAGGAGGCCTCCAAAGAATCAAACCCACATTGTAAGGTATGTTTGCCCACCTGTTCAGTGGCATGCAACAGATCCTGCATTTCTTTCAATTCAGATTGTTGAGGGAGAGTGGTCATTTTTTGCTTTAACTGAGAGATTAGAAATTGCTGATACTTAAGCATGTGAAATTGGCAATTTAGTGCCCTCATAGCTAGAGTGGCTGAGGTGTAAACCTTTTTCCCCCACCTGTCTAGTACTCTGGAATCCCTTTCAGAAGGTACAGGATTTTTAGCCATAGAAGCCTTAGCCCCCTTGGGACCCTGGGAGATTGTCTCTGGGTCAGCAACAGGGCTTTTGTAAAGAAATTTGTGGGAATCAGGCACTCTATAATATCTGTCAGGCTTAGCCGGAGCAGGAGGTAGAGAATCAGGGTTAAAACTGGATTCTAAGTAAACATCATCCACAATGTCTAAAACTGGTGGAATGGCAAGTGGTCTGTGTTGGGGGAGTAAAAGAAACTCTCTGAGCCTTTTCTTCGAGTCAGAGTAGTCCTGACCTTCCCAGTGAAAATGTTCCCTCATAGTGTGTAAAGTTTCCCCAAAGGAGTAGTCTTCAGGAGGAGAAACTGAGGGAATGGAATCCTCAGCATCAGAATCTTCATAAGGGGAGAAGGAGAAATCTTGGTCCTCAGAGGAGTCTGAAGAAATGGACACTTGTTCAGAGGATGCATAATCTTCCTCTTGTCTAGGCCTTTTGTCAGGAGGGGGCTGGGAACCCCTGATTAAAGTGATCAAATCTTCAGCCATTTTGAGCATCTGTTTCTTAGGCATGGGGCCTTGAACAGGGGACTGAAGTGCAGTCTTTTTAGATTTAATAGGAGTCTTCGTCTTAGAATATGATTTAATGGTGAGCGTCGTCAGTCTGAAAACGCCTTCAGAAACCGATGGCATTTCTGCAGCACCGACATCTTTTTCAGCAATGTCGTCGGTAGGGCCTGAACTAAATGGCTGCGTAGGCCTGGTAGACTCCGTCAAAAATTTTGAAGCGGTCTCGGGTTCCAGATCTGTGGTAGTCAGGGGCTGCGTCGGAGCCTCACTGAGGACTGGAGACCAGACCAGCCGAGGCCTCAGAATCTGGCTTAGGCCTGGGCTGTCTGTTTTTTGTGCACGCCGGTAGTCGGTTGCTCCGACAGCATGGTGTAGTTAAATTTCCTACCGAAGTAGTGTCGTGCAAAATCAAAGCGTCTTTTAATAGTACGCTTATTAAACCTAGCACAAAAATGACAACTAGTGATGTCGTGGTCTGGGCCTATGCAAGGTATGCAATAAGAATGAAAATCCTTATGAGGTATTTGCTTCCCACAAGAAATACAATTGTTAACTTTTTCTGACATCGGTCTGAGGCAAGAAAAGTTTCCCCAATGGGGTACTTAGCTTTATAGAAGACTTCGGTCTGAAATTCGAATTCGAAAATCTCAGTAGTCGGCCGACCAGCACTTGCGAACTGCTTCTGCTTCGGGCACCGCGCAGCAAGAAAGACTGAAGAAAATGGCGTTGGTTACATTATATATACCCCTGGCGCACTGACGTCAGGGAAGAAGCGACAGCAACGACGCCGGACCAAGACTTTGGAATTCCAGCCAACTGCGGGACCGCATGACGAAAGGATAACCCAAGTGTGATGACTGCAGCAGGGTAACACGATGAACATCATGTTTATTACCTTATGCCATAAGACACGTTGAAACAGAAGAAAACTCTTGTAACCCCCAATCCCCACCCACCCAGATCCAACGTCTGCTATAGTTCCTCTGTCAGGGTCTGCTTTAAATCACTCAGGCAGAATATCATGGATCTCTCTGATGGGTCATTCCTATATGGTGCTTCATCATGTGGGAGCACCTTGGCTTATCAGTAAATGTATTCCCAAACACTGTAGTACTGTCCAGATCTCCTGAACCTGGGTAGGAAAAGTACAGTTGTGTACACTTACCATAAATGTAGATGTTTGAGTATATTCACTGTTGCAGTTCTCCTGCCAGGGGTAGCCCTCAGACGGCCAGAATACCAGAGGCTTAGTATTTCTGCATCAGTTGCTGTCACTCTAGGACTGACTTCAAGTCGTCAGTTGATTAAAAACAGGCAGCCGACACCATTACATCAATTTTTCTTGCCCCAAATGTAAGGAGCCCCCAAACAGGGAGCTAGGTTATGGTGGAATAACACCGCAAGTAGAAAGTAAATACCAAATAGCACTGTAATGAGTGAGGAAAAAAGAGAGAGAGAGAGACAAGGGGTATGGAGGGTGGGAAACCAGGACTGCAACAGTGAATACACTCAAACATCTACATTTATGGTAAGTGTACACAACTGTACTATGTTCTTCATGTTTCACTGTTGCAATCATCATACTTGGGTTGATTCCCAAAGTTGAAGAAACAGGTGGAGGCAGTCAAGAAGAGTTGGGGCTGGCTAGTATGCCCTGCAGGACTGCAGTTGCAAATCCTGCCCTGGATTTGGAAAAGATAGGCAGGTGGTAATGCTTGGTGAAAATATGAACAGAACTCCATGTTGCAGCCTCCAGGATGTCCCTGGTAGGGACTCCTCTGAGAAAAGCTGCAGGGGTGGAAGTTGTCCTAGTGGAATGTGTTCTGACCCCCTGTGGGGGTGGTTTCCCGTGGTGTTTGCAACAGAAATGGATACAGTGTGCTATCCATTTGGAAATGGTTTGTTTCGATATGGCCTTGCCCTCTGCCCCTGCTGCAAAACTGACTAGTAACTGGTCAGTTTTCTTAAAGGGCTTAGTCCTATCCAGGTAGAATCTGAGCTGTCTGTGCACATCTAAAGAGTGCAGGATCCTTTCTCCCTCATTTTGAAGTTTAGGGAAAAATGGTGGCAAATGAATAGATTGGTTGAGAGCTACACTGGACGCCACTTTAGGCATGAAAGTTGTGTTAGTCCTGACATAGACCCTGCCAGCATGAAATATGATGAAGGGTTCCACAGCCATGAGTGCTTGTAGCTCAGACACTCTTCTAGCTGAAGTGATGGCCAGAACCAAGGCTGTTTTCCAAGAGAGGCATTTTAACTCTGCTGAAGCTGCAAGCTCAAAAGGAGGTAGTGTGAGCTTTTCCAACACAAAGTTAAGGTCCTAAGCAGGGGGTAGGGGCTCTTCTGGGTGGCCTTAAGTTGTTATCCCCTCTAAGGAACTGCTTGATGAGAGGATGTGAAAAGAGAGGTGGCTCTGTGCTGTAATGAGTAGAGATGGATCCAGGAGCAATACCTTTTCCACTTGTCAGAGTAGGATCTTCTAGTGCTGGGTTGTCTGGATTCACATATAACATCCAGGACTTGCTTGCATAGGCTGGCCACTGGAAGGGAGGTCAAGGAATAAGCCAGGCTGCCAGGTTCAGGGTCTGCAATTGTGGATGCAAGAACTCTCCCTTTTGCTGGGTCAGGAGAGTTGGAATCTGGGGGAGGTGCCAGGGAGGCAATGGAGACAGACTGCACAGTAGTGCGTACCAGTGTTGGCATGGCCAGTCTGGGGCAATAAGGATTGCTCTTGGTCTTTCCTTCCTTACTTTGAGTAATACCCTTGAAAGAAGAGGTAGAGGGGGAAATGCATAGATTGAGAGGTTTACCCATTGGAAGGATAGGGCATCCACTTTCCAGGCCTTGCTGTGAGGTTCCCTGGTGCAGAATTTGCTGAGCTGGAGTTGTTGTGGGAGGCAAATAGGTCCACCTTTGGAGTACCCCATTTCTGGGTAAGGAGGCTGAAGGTGTTGTGGTTTAATTGCCACTTGTGTGGGTCTAAGACATTTCTGCTTAAGTTATCTGCCGGAGAGTTTTGGATGTCTGGCAAGAATTGTGCTAGCAGGTGAATATGCATGTCTGAAGCCATGTGCCAAAGGGTCATGGCTAGCCTGCAGAGTGGGTTCCTCCCTGCTTGTTGATGTACCATATCACTGTGGTGTTGTCTGTTTTGATTAATAGAGGCTCCAGCGAGAGTAGAGGTCTGAAAGCTGTCAGAGCATGTTGAACAGCTAGCATCTCTTTTTGGTTGATGTGCAGATGAATTTGATTTGGGCTCCAGTGGCCCTGAATGCACCTGCCGTCCAGGTGTGCAACCCAGGCATAGCCTGATGTGTCTGTGATTAGGGTCTGGGCGGCGTGGGGTTGTGAAAAGGGAAGTCCCTTGTTGTGGTTGCATGCTGCTGCCCACCAATAAAATCTTTCCTTAGACAAGGTATCATAGGTATAATAGTTTCCATGTCCTGAGAATGTTGACACCAAAGACTTTTTAAGTACCACTGAGGTTTCCTCATATGCAGTCTGGCATATGGAATTAGTAGAATACAGGAGACCATGAACCCTAGAGCTTGCAGGATTTTCCTTGTGGATAACTGGGTTCTGGTGGCCATTTGAGAGAAGCAGCCTGTCAGATAGGCTTGTTTTTCTGGAGTAAGGAATGCCATCTGGGATGCTGTGTCCAGGCTTACTCCCAGGAATACAATTTTCTGACTGGGGACTAGTTTGGATTTCTTTTCATTTAGAGTGTACCCAAGTGAGGTAAGTAGGTCTTTTACAAATATCAGGTGCTGCAACAGCTTTTCCTGACTGTCTGCCTGAATCAGGCAGTCGTCCAAGTAGGGGTAAATTTGAATATTTCCTTGTCTGCAAAAAGCAATGGCTGGAGCCAGGCATTTTGTGAAAACTCTGGGAGCAGTGGATAAGCCAAAGGGAAGTGCAGAGAACTGATAATGCATAGATCCTGCCCTGAAACGTAGATATTTCATGCAAGAGTCTCTGATTGGGATGTGCAGATAGGCCTCTTTTAGGTCTAGGGTGGCTAACCAGGTATCTTTTTATAGCATAGGAAGAAGCTGCTGGAGGGTGAGCATTTTGAATTTTGGTTCCACCAGGACGGTGTTTAGAATGGATAGATCTAGGATTGGGCACCAGGTGCCCTCTTTTCTGGGCACCAGGAAAAGTCTGGAATAGAAACCTTGGCCTATCTTGTCTGCAGGAACAGGCTGAATTGCCCTCATGGAGAGCAAGGAATGAACTTGGTTTTGTGCCTTTGCCCATTGGTTTGGAGGAAGGTCTGGGAACCCTTTTGGGGTTGGCGGTGTGTGGAAATAAAATTTCTACCCCTGGGTCACTATGTTGAGGACCCGTCGATCGTTGGTGATGGAGGCCCAGTTTTTTGCATGGGAGGCAATTTTTCCTCCTAGGGGCATAAGCAGGTAGGCAGAGGTAAGAGGTGGAGTTAAAAAGTTATTGTGAATTCATTCCATAAGGGGGGTGGCTTAGCACCCCCTGTTTTAGAAGTGGAGGTACTCCATTGCTTAGATCTCTGCATTCCCTGGGTCTGCTTCCCCTAGGTCTAGTCTGAGCCAGCCTTGAGGGGGCTGGAAAGGACCAGTGTTTTGAGGGGCAATGCCTACTGAATCTTGCAGGTTGGACTTGCAAAAAAAGTATTTAACTGTCTGCATAGATTTAACTTTTTCTTCCATCTTTTTTAAAACCTCTTCTGCCTTGGTGCCAAACAGATTGTCTTTCTTCAGTGGTGCGTCCAATAATTTTGATTTGACATGGTCTGGCAAGGTCTGTTCCTTAAGCCAAACATGCCTTCTATGTACAGAACCTGTGACTGCTGCCTTGCAGGATGCTATTCGGGCATCAAACCCACACTGCAGGGTATGCTTAGTAACTTGGCTTGTAGAATGCATAAGCTCCTGTAATTCTTTATTTTCTGCACAGTCTGGAAAGGTAGATAATTTTTGTTTGATAAGTTCCACATTATGTTGCTGGTACTTCAGCATGTGGAACTGACAATTTAATGCTCTAATGGCAAGAGTTGCAGAGGTGTATACTTTTTTACACCATCTGTCTAAAGCTCGGGAATCCCTGTCCATATCGGGTAGGATTCTTAGTTGTGGTTGCTTTTATTCCTTTAGGTCCTTGGGAAATGACCTCTGGGTCAGCAGTAGGATTTTTGAAAAGAAATTTATGTGAGTCAGGGACTCTGTAATACCCATCAGGTTTCCTGGGAGCAGGAGGTAGAGTATCAGGAGTTAAACTGGATTCCATGAAAACATCATCCACAACATCCAGAACAGGAGGAATAGCTAAGGGTCTGTGCTGTGGTAAATCTAAAAATTCCCTGAGTCTCTTTTTGGATTGAGGATAATCCCGGCATTCCCAATGGAAATGCTCTCTCAAGGTATGTAGAGTTTCACCAAAAGAAAAATCCTCTGGAGGAGAGGCAGAAGAAATGGATTCCTCTGCAACTGAATCCTCATAAGCAGATAAGGGCATGTCTTCATAATCAGAAACCTCAGAGTCGTCGGACTCTTGGTCAGATAAAGCTACTGGGGACAAGTCTTTTTTTCTTTTAGAAGGGGTAGGCTGGCTTCCCCTAATCAGCATGATAAGGTCTTCTGCCATTTTAAGCATTTGAGATTGAGGCATGGAAGCAGGTGTTTGAATTAGGGTTGTTGGTTTTTTAGGCGTAGTTCGTACCCTGCGCCTTAGGAAACTCGGTAGTTTTAGAAAGAACTGAAGATGCAAAAGAAGTTGTCGGTTTGTGTCAAATATCAGTAGTGCAAAGAACTTCCTCGGAAGTCAGTGCCTGCACAGCAGCTCCGGACCCATCCAAGGTAGAGACATCCACAGGCTCCGTAGTCAAAGAAGAGTCTCGCGGCATACCGGACTCCGAACGAGGTCTCGGTAACGGCCTGCAAATCCATAGAATTGGGCATCAGGGGCTTCAAAAGCGCCTCACTGAGTACCGGAAAACTGTCGACTAGCTTAACAGAAGCATTGTCGGCAGTTTTGGACCTGTGCGGTCTGTCTCTAGCTTTATCCTTACATTTTTTCGGAAGATCAGTAGTCGGATGGCTTACCAAAGCCATTTCGGAATACGGAGATTGGGAACAAAAGCATTTAGCTATGATAAGGGCGCGACGACGTATAGTTCTGGCGTTGAACAAAGCACAAAACTGACAGTGAGGGACATTGTGGTCTGGGCCTAAACAGGTGACGCAGTAAGAATGGAAATCTCGGTGCGGTATTTTCTTTCCACAGGTGAGACAATTGTTAACTTTTTCGGACATCGGTTAGAGCAAGAAAAAAAATATCCTCAACAGGATACTTAGCTTACAAGACTTCAACTTCATTTTCGGAAATGAAAACTCAGGTAGCGGCCGACCGGCACTCATGTAAACTGCTTCTGCTTCAGGCTCCTCGGCAAGAAAGACAGATATAAAAACAAGCAGCCGATGCCATTACATCACTGACGATCTGACGTCAGTCCTGGAGCAACAGCAAACGGCGCAGAAATACTAAGCCTCTGGTATTCGGGCCGACTGAGGGCTACCCCTGGCAGGATAACCCAAGTGTGATGACTACAACAGTGAAACACGAAGAACATTAGCTGAATACGTCACCCTTTGTCTCCCCCTTCCCCCAGTTCTTTTTTTGTCTGTTTAATGCTTCCCTCCTTTCCTTTCTCCCCCTCATTTGGCTCGCACCTTACTCTACTTCACATCCCTATGAAATAACAGTAGCTAGTACAAATACATTATTTGCATACTATTTTCCTTGTAGAAACATACTATATGATGTTATGATAGTGTACAGGTACTCTTCTTAATAATGTTTCTGCCTGAATTCTTGTATCATATCTACATTTATGATTATGTACATTAATGCTCTGTACTACTGTAACATGCATCTCTGCATGTGTGTGGGCTTACACTAATATCAGTGCAGCAGTGGCAAATAAAGTTTGTCTCTTTGGTTGTATTTCCACTTTGCTGGGTGAAAATGCTTTAGGATGCTACCTTTGTAAGTTAAGTACTCCACATGCTCCAGCATCATTGGTAGGTGGTAAGAAGCAAGCTCATTTTAAATCATAAAAGCTAGTAAAATCTTCTGTCCAGCTCTTGCTTCCCAAGTCCAATATCCTTGGATGCCAGGAAGCACTGGACAAATAAGTCAATGGAGTTAGAACTTAATGGTTGTGGGAAGGGTGAGGGCCAAAAGGAACATGAAAAGTTTCTAAACTTCATTATATATATTACCATCTCCCATTACCGCTTTTTTTCCTTCACTGGCTTCCAAACACCAGAGAGAGGCTGGCATAATGGTTAAGATATTTGCCTTACAGACACTAGGTGCAGGGTTTGAGTCTCACATGGGTTAATTGGCTAGGCTTAAAACAGTCCATAAGGGCAGTTAGCATAGTACTAATCTATGATCTTATGAACTTATAATAGTTGCCTGCACCTGAATGGCTGCAGGTCCATACACAGTTAATTCTCATGCCTTGTTACAAGTCCACGCATTGCCACAAAACCACATGAAACTGTTGAACTTCATCAGAATGTACAATAATAACAATAATCTCCAGCTTCTCTGTAGAAATGGCACTGGTCATACACACCACCACTTATAATAATTTCTGAAGATTTCATTTATGTGAAGCAGTTTCACCAGTCATTGAAGCCACATTGTCAACCATACCTCTCAACCTCTTAGTGCAAGAAATCTGGACAAAGCTTGACATAATGGGGAGATAAAGGTCCAAAAATAGTGACTGTTTTTAAATATCGCTCTTATAAACTTAGAAAGGTGTTAGAATAACACAGTTTATGTTAACATGTTTTCTGAAGGATATGAAGTCTAAAACTCAGAAGTATGTCAATATACAGTGCCTTCAATCCTCAGGTCTTCACAAAGATTTGCCAGAAAAGCACACATTTTATGAGGAACAGGCCACAAAATATGAGACAAAAATCTGGACATTCTGCAAAAATCTGCACAGTTGAGAGGTATACTGTCACCTACATGACTGCAGACACTCATACACCTAACTGACAGCATAGATGAATGACACCAGCTCTACATATGTGCATGTTCTGAAATGTGAAGACCCTAAAAAGAAAACTAAACTGAATTACAAAAACAGTTCCCATATGAAAACAGCAAACCAGAAGTACATCTGAGACTCACAGCAACACTCCACCTCTAGAATGGCACAGCAGTAGGCAAACAGTGCTAGAAACAATGACATTGTGTAAGTGGATTGTTTCATACTACCATACCTTTGCTTTGTCCATCTTCAAATGCCTCACATTTCTAAAAAAAGCAGCCATTTACTGTGATCCATTAATAAAATATTAAAAATATAATTTGTATTTTCCATCTTGCCTAGTCACAAATGAAAAATGAAAATACAAAATATGATCCCAAGCAAACATTGTGAGGTTATTTTTTCCTTATTAGTTCCCTGAGCATCTGATTCTTATTCTTGGGGAGAAAATTTTTTGTAACGCCAAAAAGCTAGTCAGTTCTTTTAGTCCTCTAGGCCAATGCAGTTTTGGCAAAGTTTTTTCCCTCTTCTTCTGCAAGCTGTTCTGCCTAACGGATTTTGTGGGAAAAGAGGACTGAGGAATTTGCTTAATGCATTTCAAGAACGTTCAGTTTCCATGGTTTCGGTAAAAATCAAAACAAACAACATGCACACAGGCATACCACAGAAGTATTAAGCAGCTAATGATGCAAAGTTATACTTATGAGCTACAAAAACACATATATTATACCAAGAATTCAGTGGTAAAATGATGGAAAGAAATGAACACAATGCACTTAAAATAAACTATTTACTAAAATAATAAAAGCTATAATAAAGCCATTATTTTGTACTACATTCATAAACATTTTTCCCTCCTCTCGCAAATATTTCACTTACTCTCTTTTTGTCTGGGTTATCACTGCAGATCCATTTCTTTTATCATCTCTTATCCTACACAGCCTTTCTAAAACACTTTCCAAGTAAAAATTAGTGGACCCTACAGTAACACCATTGTCTTGATAAAAAGCATTCATAAAACATAGCTGTAGCAAAATGTATGTACAATACTATAAGTCATAGTAAAAAAAAAGAAGTTATGTCTTACCATAATGTTCCATCTGAGTTGTTGATCTTCTTCCAGTCATCACTGATGGGTCCGGTTCCAAGCCCTCGGAACCGAGTCGGCCTTATACCAAGCTTGCGTGCACCAAAAACTCTCGAACTAAGCTGCTACCCACAACACCCTTTACTCAGTTACCTCAGATCGAGTTTCTATGCAACATATATAAGAAGAAATAAGTCAGAGGCCATCTCTGCGCAGAAACTCTAATACACCACAAAGACCCAGTAGATCCACCAGAAACCTTTGTAGGAGGTTGGTGGAAGGGTGTGATGACTGGAAGAAGATCAACAACTCAGATGGAACATTATGGTAAGACATAACTTCTTTATCTGAAGTTGTTAATCTTCTTCCTATTCATTATTGATGGGACCGAGTCCCCAGCTACTTGGAGAACCTGGGTGGCCCTTATGAAAGGACATTCCTGAGAACCATTGAACCAAAGGCCGCTTTTCCCCTGGAGATCAGATCCAACTTGTAATGCTTGATAAAGGTGTGGGGTTTATCCCAAATGGCAGCTGCACAAATGTCATCCATGGAGGCCCTAGAGTGGAAGGCAACAGATGTTGCAATAGCCCTAGTTGAATGAGCTTTGATCCCTCCGTAAATGAATATGTGAAGGCAATAAAATCCCTCAGCCATTTAGACAAAGTAACTTTCGATACTGCGCCTCCCATTCTAGGACCTGCAAAGGAGATGAAAAGCTAGTCTGACTTGCAAAAGGATTTAGTTTTGTCCAGACAGAAACGTAATTGTCTATGAACATCCAAGGAATGTAGGCAGTATTCTCCCTTGTTAGAGTAATTTTGGAAGAACACAGGGAGCTCAATGGAGTGGTTAATCGAAAAATCAGAAACCACTTTGGGGAGAAAGGATGGGTTAGTACGAAATGATACTCTGTCCTTATGAAAGATCAGATAAGGGCTCTTGATACATAATGTTTGTAATTCAGAAATTCTTCTGGCTGAAGTTATAGCCAACAGAAATAAGGATTTCCATGACAGGAATTTTAGATCACATGTCGCAGCCGGCTCAAAAGGGGGCAGAGAGATAGACTGCAGAACCCAGGACAGATTCCATGCCTCCACCGGCTGTCTGATGGGAGGCCTACTGTGGAAAATACCCTTGAGGAAGGTATTGCAAAGGCAAGAGGAAATAAGCAGGACTCCATCTGACCCGTTATGGAAGTTGGAAACAGCTGTTAGATGGACTCAAATGGTGGAAGCTGAGGCCCCATTGATGAACAGTTCAGCCAGATAATGAAGAATAGTGGCTACAGGGGCGGAGAATGGGTCTAGCTTCTGATTACGTGACCAAATAGAGAATCTTTTCCATTTGTCCCTGTAAAGTTTCCTGGTGGATGGTTTATGAGAGGCCAAGATAATATCACGTACGGGTGAAGAGAGAGTTTCCTGCCTGGCAACTAATGGAAGTGGAGAAACCAAGCTGTCAGCTTGAGAGTGGATAGATTCGGGGGAGTCAGCCCTTGTGGGTGAGATATGAGGTCCTGACGAGTGTCTAGGATCCAAGGAGGTTGTAACAGACGAAGTCGTAGGAAGGGAAACCATATTTGACGAGGCCAGAATGGGGCAATGAGGATCACTTTGCTTCTCAACCAAACTGCTTTCCATAGAACGAGGGGGATCAGAGGAATCGGAGGATAAGCATAAAGGAGACCTGTGGTCCAATCGTGAACCAAAGAGTCTCTCAGTGACTCCCCAAGAGGGGGAAAGAGGACAAAGTAGCTGCTGCATTTTGTGTTTGAGGGGGAGGCAAAAAGGTCACAGCATGGATGGCCCCAACGGCTGAAAATGTCCACTGCCACACTCGGGTTGAGAGACCACTCATGAGGATGGAGAATGCATCTGCTCAGCCTGTCCGCAAACACGTTGGAGCTCCCCAGGCTATGTGTTGCGATCAGAAAGAGGTTGGAAGCTATCGCACACTGCCAGATTATCATGGCTTCACGACATAGGGGGCAGGATTTGGTCCCTCCCTGTTTGTTTATGTACCACACCACGGACATGTTGTCCGACTGGACAGCAATTGTTCCGGATGGAAGGAGCGGATGAAAAGCTTGCAATGCCAACAGCACCGCTCTTAACTCCAGAACATTGATATGCAAGTTGAACTCTACATCGGACCACGTGCCTTGGACTGACTTTCCCTGGAAGTGGCCCTCCACCCCATCAAGGAAGCATCCGTGGTCACCATGGCACTGGGCTGGGGAGACTGGAAGGGGCGACACCAAAGATTTTCGTCAGTACTCATCCACCAGAGGAGATCTAGTTTGCAAGTGTCAGTGATGAGAATCTGCGAGTCCAAGGGGTGAAGACTGGGTACCCACTGGGCCTGAAGAAGCCATTGTAGTAATCTCATGTGTAGCCTGGCTAAGGGAACAATAGGATGGCTGAAGCCATAGATCCCAAGGCTTGGAGAACTTCCCTTGCAGACACCTTTCTTCGACAGAATATCACTTGAACTTGTGCCCTTTTCAGAGGTCTTGGATAAGCTATTAGGGGAATATGGTAGCCTCTGGTAATGATTCCCTGCACCGACTGATTGTTTGTTATGGACAGCCAGGCAGCTTGGTGCAGAGAAAAACACGCCACGACTGCTTCCAGAGGAAAGCAACTGGGCAGCGCCTCAGGAGCACTGATACGGTCTACCTGAGAAGGAATCTCTGGAGCCTGGATTCTGTGGACTCCCTCTGCCCCAAAAGGGACATCTTCCATTACTGGAACCCCCTCTGCCTCTGGAGGAGTCCTCACCACGTGCATCTCGGAAAAGACCTTGAGACTTCTTGTGCCACATCTTCCCGCTCCTCTGGTTGCTGGAGAAGGAACGCTGAGGTTTGGAAAAGTGTAGGCCAATGGCAGGCAAGGTCTTCCCGTCTTGCTCGCACCTGGCTAATGTATCCTTGACCTTAGCACTGAACAGAGCTGATGGCTCGATAGGGGCATTTAAAAAGGAAGACTTGAAGGAGTCTGCGAGGTCACAAATGCCCATCCAAGCGTAACATCTCATGACTACACCTGCACCCGCAGCTCTAGCTGCTCCTTCAGTTGCGTGTGACAGCAACCTCATGGATGAATTGGATATTGACTCTAGGGTGGCAAGTTGGGAAGCAACGTTATCTCGGGCTCCATCCGATACTTGGCCCATGAGGGTTCCAGAGAGTTCAGAGATAAGATCTCTCTGGAGCCTCGTAAAATGTGCCAAAAAGTTCAGAGACCTAACTGCAAAGGTCGCTGACACAAAAACATGCTTCCCTAACATGTCCACTGCCCGGGACTCTCTGTTGGGTGGGTGAACAGCAGGACTCTCTTCAGCAAGTTCCTTTTTCGTGGCTGCCACCACCACCATAGCGTCCACTGGCAAACCTCTAGACCAATGGGGTTGATCCTCTGGAGGGGAGAGTACCTTGTCTGATCTCCTGGGGATGGCCTCAACGGAGTCCAGGTTCTTCTAAGCCCATTGCACGATGAGCTTAACCAACTCATCGGCAGGGGGGGGGGGGTCACCCAAGAAGTAGAGGGCTGAGAGCAAAAGGCCTGCAGGAATACGGATTCCTCCGAGGAAGGGTTGGAGGGCTTCCAGTCACCCCTCTGTTTCAAGATTTACATGATGTCTCCGAAGGAGACATTGTCAGGGGGTGACCGTGGGAACCCTTCCCCATCATCGCAGTCCATATCTTCCGTGAGGGACTCCTCCGGGGAGTCCACATGTTTCCTCTTACACACCTGTTTCCAAGGGGGTTCTTCAGTGGGAGCATCAGAAGAAGACTCAGAAAGGGAAATGTAAGGGTTTCCTGGGCCTTGTGCTCTCGGAGTCCTGGGGGGGTGGCCTTTGACAGCAGCGGCTCACAAGGAACTGGGGGGATAACAAACATAGGAGGATTGCTAGAAGCAAGCACCCTCTCCATCACCTGGAAAGTGGGGCCGCCCAAAGAGGAGTGGGAGCCCAGAACCAAAGAAGACAAAATCGGAACCTGGGTCACACCCTGCTCCACATGGTCCACCCCCAAGGGCAGAGCCTCAAGCAAACTCGGAGCGGTATTCACCCTCGGATCCAAAGTCAGGACCGACAACACTGCCGGAACAGAAACCGGAACTGGAGGTTCCACCCCCCAAGCAGGAGATTGAGGAAGGGTGGGTTCCAATGGAACTGACACCCAAAGGGGCCTTGGGGACTCAGACACTGTTGTTGTCGATGCCGAGGAAGAGGGTCCACTAGAAAAAGTTGGATAAATGAGCCTTGGAACCGAGGGATCCAAGGGAGGAGAGTAAGTAGGGGTCGCTGAAGTAATAAACCCAAAGCCTGGAGTGGGATAGGGTCTAGGCGGATTTGAAATCCCCCTGGCAGTCAGTAGCTGGTTAAAAAGGCGCACCACATCTAATTCTGAAAGGCTCCTGGTGGATTTCACCAATGCCCCTGAGGGGGAATCAGGCTGGTCCAAAAAGGGGCTGTAGGCTTGTCCGGCAAACGGGTCCACAGTCAACGAGTATCAGGTCTGTGGTGTATCACAGAACAGCACCGACGATTCCAATTTAGAAACCAGCAACAACGGTATGGTTGGAGCCGAGAACAGGCTCGGAGCCGAGGTCACAACAGGGGTGGATAACAAAAATGGTTCCGAGGTTGTTGTCGGCACTGGTATCAGAGCGGAAATGGGCAATGTCAGTGCCGAGACAGAAACAGATAAGCTGATCGAAATCAAAGCAGTAGAAGGCACCGTAGTCATCGGTGCCGGGACAGGTGCCGACGAGGCAACCTCGGTAAGCTTCGCTGGAGCCGAGCTTGGAACCGATGTAGTAGTCGCAACCGAGGAGCCAGTACGATGCTCTGAGGAAGACTTTTGGGCCTTGTGTTTATGGCTTTTTCCTCTGTCACCGGCCAGTGAAGAGGGGTCAGAGCGAGGACGTTTCTTGTCCACAGAAGGAGGGGATGAGACCTCCGCTGCAGAAATATCCTCCAAAAAAGAAGAACCAAGCAGGCCCTTCAAAATCAGTTTATTCCGACGTTCATTCAGCGTCCTCTGACTGAAGCTAGCACAAATATCACACGGGGATTTCACTGGCAAATGCGGAACCGCCAAACAGTACACACATTCTTCATGGAGGTCACTATTAGGAAGTTTACCACTGCAAGAAGAGCAGTGTTTAAACCCCGTAGTTCCCTTCTTTTCTGACATAATAGAACACACTCTCACACAAAAGGGAAAGTGTGAGGAAAGTGGAGGAAATGGAAAAGTAAAAAGAGAGAGGAAATACCAACAATGGCAATAAGATACCACAAGGGTAGAAAGTTAGAAAATACCAACAATGGTAAGAAAGAGAAACCTGTGGGTAGAGCTGAAACAATAGAGATATCAAGAACAGACTATAAACAGGAAAAAACTTTCACAAAAACTCGAAAATGTATAAGAAAAATCACTTAGCTGGAGAGCTCGGTGAAACGCTGCTATATGGCTGCGCGGCAAACGAGGTCTGAGGTAAATGAGTAAAGGGCATTGTGGGTAGCAGCTTAGCTCGAGAATTTTTGGTGCACGCAAGCTTGGTATAAGGCCGACTCCGTTTCGAGGACTCGGAACCGGACCCATCAGTGATGAATAGGAAGAAGATTAACAACTTTCAGATCAAATGTTAGTAAATATATGCTCACCACTCAGTGATTATATAAAGTCATCAACCAAAGCACCCTAACATCCTGGGCTCAAATGTAGTTCCAAGGCTACTGATCACTGAGGATCTTAAGAAGCCAAGCCTTACATTCCCATAGTAGTTTTTAGCCCGTATACTTTGCATATAAATACCCCAGACAAAGGCAGAACCCCTAACTATGTTGGAACACTTAGTTGTTACCCCTATCCATGAGGGACGAGGGTGCTAAACTGAGAATGAATTTGCAATTTCCAATTCATTCATCCTACTAGTCTTTGCACAGACTGCTCAAGCTATACTGCAAGGCCAAATCTGGGGTGTTACTACATTATGCAACTATATGCAATACAGTGCACTGACTGGACACTCTATACATCAGACATAAGGGAACACATTTAACACAGCAGTATAAGCAGGGCACAGTTGTCCTCATTTGCAAAGCTAGGGTAGGCACACTGAAAGGAATCAGCAACAGCTACATAGGTGGAAGTGGGGATGGACTAAGGATGTGGTAGAAATTGTGTTACATGGCTGGGTGATTGGGGGGCTGGGGATACTGTGGAGCTTCCTGATGAAGGTAGGTGGCCAGATATTGTGGATGCTTGCACTGTACACGGTGTAGTGTTGCAGGGCATGGATGGACAAGAGCTGTGGTTCCTCAGGTGGAAACAATGTGAGAAACAATGTGAACTGTGAATGGCCATGGCCTCTGGGGAGTCCCTTCCAAGGAATGCAATGGCACCTAATGAAAGGGACGATGTGGAAATGTATGACTGTTACCAATTGGCAGTGCCATGTGGATAACTGCTAGATAGGCTATGCCTGCAGGGGCTGTCCTATCATACCACACCACGTTCACCACTCTTAGGTGGTGTCAAGAAGAAGGCACTAAGTGACGTCATGATACCTGCTCTGTGGGGTATACCCACAGGAGTAGTAACCACAGGCACTGTGTCTCCCCTGGCATGTAGACCCCACAGAGAAAGCAACTGCTACTATGTGAACAAACAATCTGAGCAGGAAATTCATGCACCACAGGCCCTTGTGTATGTCATTGTGCATGTCATGCAGTATGCTAATCATCTCTGCCATGACACTGGTAACATCTGTGCATGCCAGGATCAACAAACGGCCCATCTATGACTATGCCTATTATGACAACTGATTTAATCACTGAGTGGGAGCCACGGCATTGATAGCCACTGGCATGCGGCTCATTAATGCTGCTATCAGTGCTCTGTGATGGTGCCACTGCCTGCTGCTGATGCATAAGCAGATGATGAGTGTACTCCTTCTGGGGTGTTGCCAGCCAACATCTGTCCCTTCACACACAGTTGAGAGGCAGGACACAACTTCACAGGCAACACCATGACCACTGTGCCTGTAAGGGCAGAAAGATAAACGCAAATTGGTACAACCGCTGATATGTGACAAACTCACACCCCAGTGTTTCAACAGCATTGCAGGAAATATATTATGTACAGAATGAAAACAAATATACCTTGTTTTGTATGTTGGTGTGCCTGCATCCCAGAAATGCTTGTCTGAGAAACATGGTAGTACTCATGATCAGGAATCTCATACCAGTGGTGCTCCACCAGACCTTGGTAATAACTTAAGGTATTACAAGCCTAGTGCATCCCCTATAGACACATTCAAAATTGTAACCAGTTCAGTGCCACATTGAGGCATCCATCAGGAATCAATGTTATCTCATTGTCCATAGACACAGACATGAGGAACTCATCTGTATATTTCAGGGTGGACAGTGAAGGATGACCCCCCCCCCATCTGTGGCCATTTCTTCCCATGCAATGGCTTAAGCTTTCATGTGAGCATGAGCCATCACATTGGTGAACCTGCAGCTGACCTGTTTTGCCAGTCTGATGTCGCCATTCACAGCACTGCCATCTGCAACAATGTCCTGTCACACATGCTCCCAGAAGGACCTGTCAGTCATAGCAGTGCTTAGAATGTACTCTTCATACCCATTTATACACTCTGCAGTAACATCACAGTGTTTCACCGGGAGAAATTTTCAAGCCATTAACACTGCTTCATGGAAATGTGCATCCATGTTCAATGCCTTGGCATAAACACGTCTATCAATAGATGCAGTCCAGCATCCATGTAGCAGCAGTGGCTGCAAGAAGCGGCATGCCTCAAATATGCTGCTATCACAGGTCAAACCCCCACAGTAGTCTAGTTGAGACAGCAAAGAAACACACTGAGGTTTAACATGCACCTTGTGATCTGACTAGACAGACCAGTGTCCAAACAAGTAACACCACTATGTGTCACACAGATGCATCCACAGCCTGACTGAGTTAGTCCTTTCCACCACACCTCTATCTCTATGTAGGTCAGTTGAACTATTTTATCACAGGGTATGCAGACCAACCCATGCTGCTCTGTCTGCATCACTAACCAAATTTGTTACTTCTCTAATGACTGCCCTGCAGCCCATTGTCTGCTAGGCTAGTGACGGATGGACCTGTGCCAATTTTTTCACATTCCCCTTTCTAACTCCCTGCACTGTTCATCCCACTGGCTGCAGGTTGCTGTTAAGTAACCCTCCCTCCCAAAAAGGTAAATCCATCCATTCACCATCCCCAACTGTCCCTTGTATGCATATCCTTACCACAGTTGAAGTATAACTTTTTACTTTGCAGAAAAAGAAGTTATGTACTCACCATAACGTTCCATCTGAGTAGTTGTACTTCATTTATCTTCAACCTGTGGGTCTATGGATCCAAATCAGATCTGACATGGCCACATAATTAGCATTTGATCCGAGCTCCAAGCTCCTCCCCTTACCAATAATGCCCCATGTCTCCTTCCTACCTTCAGATCGAGTTTGCTGCTCAGCCAAAAACACACACCAGACCCAACAAGACCTTGAAACTACAGACAGTACAAAGATTCTAAACCAACCATAAGAGGGACCCTCATGGAATGTATATCTCCCATATACATGGTCAGGACAATAGTGACAAGGTCGGGAGAAGGAAGGGGGGATGGTTGAAGACAAATGAAGTACAACTGCTCAGATGGAACGTTATGGTGAGTACATAACTTCTTTATCTGAAGTAGTTGACTTCATTTGATCTTCAACCTGTGGGACAGAGTCCTCAGCTACCAACACCTCGGAGGCCCTCATGGAAGTATATTCTGGAGCACCACAGAGCCAAAGGATGCCCTGCTCCTGGATACAATGTCCAATTTGTAATGTGAGATGAAGGTATGAGATGAGGACCAAGTTGCTGCAGAACAATCATCATCCAACGACACCCTGGACCAAAAACCCGTTGAAGTGGTCATAGACCTGGTAAAATGTGCTTTCACCTGACCCAGAGAGGAAATTACTTTGATAGAATATACTCAAAAAATGCACTGGGAAATCCAACGAGCAATCATCACTTTAGAAATTGGCTTCCCTAAGAATGGTTTTGTGTAAGAAACAAACAAATGATCAGATTTACGAAAGGATTTCATCCTGTGTAAGTAGAATCACAACTGACTGTACATCCAGCAGATGTAATTTATATTCTCTCTTTTTCTGGAAATTAGGAAAAAAGACAGGAAGATTGATAGTCTGATTAATATTGGCTTCTGGCGCCACCTTGGGAAGGAAGGATGGATTAGTGCGCAGGGAAACCCGGTCCTTATGAAAAATCATGCAAGGAACTTTGATGGATAATGCTTGACGTTCCTACACCCTCCTGGCAGACATAATAGCTACCAAAAAGGCAGTCTTCCAAGACAGATACTGCAAATTTACCGAAGCTCCAGACTCAAAGGAAGAGACTAGTGCCTGAAGTACAACAGTGAGGTCCCATGGAGGTGTAGGATCCTTCACCAGGGGCCGTAAAAGAAAGGTACCTTTAAGGAAGGTCTTGCAAAGTCTGGAAGAGGCTAAGGAAGACATATTTCCCCCATGTGAAAATTACAAATTGCAGCCAGCTGGTCTTTGACAGTGGAGGATCTAGCACCTTGCCGAAAGATCCCCGCCAAAAACTCTTAATACTGTGGAGACAGCAGCTGTAAAGGGATCCAAATTCCACTGAGAGGCCCATATGGAGAACAGTTTCCACTTGTTACGATATAACCTTCTGGTGGAAGATTTGTGAGCTGCCACCAAAATGGTTTTAACAGGAGAGGATAAACTCGGAGTCCTGATAATCAAGGGAACTGGAGCAGCCAAGCGGTGAGTTTCAGACTGTCCAGGTCTGGGTGAGGAATCCCCGGGGGATGCAAAATGAGATCCGGAACCAGATCCAAGATCCATGGTGGAACTACTAGGTGAGACCAAAGGGAGGGAAACCAGACTTAGCGAGGCCAGAATGGGGCAATGAGGATCACTGTGTTCCCCAGCCTGCAAGCTTTCTGAAGGAACTTTGAAATGAAAGGTAAGGGGTGGTAGGCATAAAGAAGACCGAGAAGCCACGCATGAACCAGTGCATCTCTGGGGACTTCCCCATGAGGGGGGTTCAGAGTGAAGAACTCCCTGCATTTCGCATTGGAAGGAGATGTGAAGAGATTGCAGCAAGGCCAACCCCACTTGAGGAAGATCTGCTCTGCTACTGAAGGATTTAGAGACCACTCGTAAGGCATCAGGATAGTTCTGCTCAGCCTGTCCGCTAGGATGTTGGACCATCCCGGGATGTGCGTTGCCACCAGAAAATGGCTGGTGGAGATAGCCCATTCCCACACTCTCATGGCTTTGCAACAGAGAGTATAAGATCTGGCCCATTCCCACACTCTCATGGCTTCGCAACAGGGAGTATAAGATCTGGCTCCTCCTTGTTTGTTGATATACCACACTACCGACATGTTGTCTGTCTGAATCGCAATAGTCCCTAGAGGAAGATGGGCATGAAGGGCCTGCAACTCCAGAAGAACCGCCTTCATCTCCAGGACACTGATATACAAATTGGTCTCAGATAGGTACCACGTGCATTGGACTGTCCTTTATGAGCAATGCTCCCCCCACCCTAGCTGGGAGGCATCCATGGTCACCATGGTTTTGGGAAAGGATGGAAGAAAGGGGTGTCTCCTGACAAGGTCTGGGAAAAGAACCCACCATCGAAAACAGCCCCTGCAAACCCGGGAGATACGGACTGGATGGAACAATGGTAGATCTAACAGAGACCATTGGACTGTTAGCATCCACTGAAGAATTCGCATATGTAGTTGTGCAAGGGGTACTAGATCGATCGTGGTCACCATGGACCCCATCACCCTCAGAACTGTCTCTGCTGTGGGAAACTAAGCCTGAAGAATATACAAGACATGTACCCTTAGATTGTGTACCCTCTCTGGAGTGAGATAAACTTTCATTTGGATCATATCCAAATGAGCCCCAATGAATTCTAGGGTCTGAACAGGAGCCAGTGACAACTTGCTGAGATTGATAGTGATGCCCAGTCTGTTCGCTAACAAGAGGAAATAATCCCTGGCTCGGCAAAGCAGATGCTTGGTGGGGGCAGCAAAGAGCCAATCAACCAGGTAAGAGAAGACCTAAATGTCCTGAAGCCTCAGGTGAGCCGCTATAACTGTCATCACTTTGGTGAACACTCTGGGGGCTGTGGTGAGACCAAAGGGGAAGGCTCTGAACTGATAATGATTCACTCCCAGCCAGAAGCGGTGAAATCTCTGAGAGCACCTGCCCATCCTGATGTGATAGTATGCTTCCTGGAGGTCGATCGAGCACATCCAATCTCTGGCCTGCAGGTAGGGCAGGATGGATTGAAGAGTGACCATCTGGAATTTCACCTTGGCTACTAACAGGTTCAAGGTGGATAGATCCAAAATGGGTCTTAGGTCCCCCATTTTCTTTGGCACTAAAAAGAACCTGGAATAAATGCCTGATCCGGATTGGTCTAAGGGGACAGGTTGGATGACTCGCTTTCTTAGCAGCTTTTCTATCTCCAGAGCTGCTGCCTCCCTTTGTGTGGGTGAGATGTCTGGGAGGTGATTCGGTGAATGGGATGGAATAACCTCTGGATATAATTTGCAACACCCAACAATTTGTTGTTATGGACTCCCATGCCAGTGGGTGTAGCGATTGATTATCCCCGACTGCTTCCAGAGCCAAGCAGTCTGGCAGCCACTCAGGGCTGCTGCTCGGGTCTGTCTGAGAACGATTCTCGAGACCCAAACTTTATCAGACCCCATCTGTGTCTAGGATGGCGTCTATCATAACCCCGTCTGCTTCTGAGGGAAGTTGAGTCCTGAGTGTCCCGGGAAAACACCTGAGATTTCTGGAACCACATCTTCTTCATCCCTCACTGATTCCTAGAAAAAGATCTTTGAGGTGGGGAGAAGCAGATCCCCATGGCAGACAGTGTTTTCCCATCCTTCTCAATCTGGACCAAGGTCTCATGAACTGACTTCCCGAACAGGGAAGAACCAACACAGGGGGAATTTGCTAATGATGCCTTGAAATGTTCTGAGAATTGGCAAAGCCGGAGCCAGGTATGGCACCTCATAGCAATGCCAGAACCGGCTGCCCTGGTGGCTCCCTCTGTAGCATGGGAGAGAAGATGCATGAATGTATTTGCTACCATCTTGAGAGTGGCCATCCGAGTGGAGAACATCTTCTTGCACTCTGCCGACATGGACTGCAGGGGTGACTCTGTGAACTCCTTGACTAAGTCTTGCTGCAGTCAAATAACTTGTGCCATATAGTTCAGTGCCCTTATAGTAAAGGTAGCAGAAGCATACACCTGCTTCCCTAGACAGTCCATAGTCCTTGACTCCCGGTCAGGAGGATGGACCATAGAGTTCTCCTGCACAAAATCTTTCTTTGTGGCAGCTGCCACCACCATAGCATCCACCGGGGACCCCTTATTCCAACAAGTCCTGTCTGGGGGGGGGACTAAGGACCTTATCGGGGCACTTGGGGATGGGCTCCACAGTGTCCGGTTCCTTCCATGCCCAAGACGTTATCAGGTCCATAAGTGGATCCATGGGAGGGCGACACCCAGGAAGTTGATAGGCCTGTACCAAATGCCTCAAGGAACACTGACTCATCCGAGATTAGTTTTTGGGCGGACCACCCCCCCCCCCGGCAAAGGCGTTCCATGATGTCTCCAAAGGAGACATCTTCGGGAGGTGATTGGGGGGAACCTTCCCTATCCTCCAAGTCAGTGTCTTCGGTTATGAACTCTGGAGAGGAGTCCAGGTGCCTCCTTTTGCACATTTGTTTGCGGGGAACCTCAGCAGTGGGACTCTCTAGGGGGAACTCACAAACCTCTTGCTGCTCCCGTAGGGGAGTTTCCTGAGGCAAACCATGCATAGGCTGTCCCTGAGATGGCAGGAAGGTCAGGGCCACGCCCAAAACAGAGGGAGTCGGGGTGGAGTCTGAGGAAGAGATGGTCAAAGGCCTCGACAAACTTGAGAGAACCCCCTCCACCACATCAAAGGCTGATGGGGAGCGGACGTCCTGATAAGTGACAATAGGAGCCATCCCCCTTGGACCCGATGGTGGAGTTCGAGCCGAGACTGCAGAAGCCCAAGATGCTGAGGGGAAGACTGCGCTCTGACAAACTCGGAGCCGACACTACCCCCTCGAATTCGATGCCAAGGCTATGGCTCGGATCTGATACACTCAAGGCAATGGCCGGGGTTGAGGTACAAGGTACCATCGGTGCTGACCCCCGACCCCAAGAGTCCTTGGATCCAAGGCTCCCACACCGAAGGGTGGATTGGAGAAGTTACTGGAGTGAAGAAGGTCTGCAAGCTCCCCGCTATGTTGGGAGAGGGGGCAGGCAAGACTCCCATCTGGATTTGGTTGTGGATGAACTTCCACATCATCCTGTCTATCTCTGCCTCACTAAGGCTCCGGGTCAACCGGGAGGAGAAGGCCACCAACACCCACTGGGAGTGCGGATGACGGGAAGCCCTAAGAGGATACTTGGACACATCTGGGTTAGGGGAGAACCTGGGAGAGTGAAGCTGGGAGGTACTAGGCCTGGTGGGAGGCTTAGTTTTAGGTGAAGACCCCGCCAGAGCCAAGTGGTCCGGCGACCACTTCCTAGGTATGTCCTTTGTGTGGTGTCTTTCTCCTTCCCCCGACCTCTTGGCAGAAGTTTGAGTCCCGGAGGCCTGGGAAGGAGAAGAGGCAGAAGCAAAAGTAACAGTAGTAGTAGTAGTGGCTGAAGCTGGGGTGCAGGGGCTGCCATCCCGAGGAGGGAAGCAATCCCTTGAGGATGAGCTTACCCCTCCAGTCCTTAAGGGCCCATGGGTTGAATCCCACACAAATTGGACAGGGGGTAAGCAGATGAGCAGCACCTAGGCAAACTATGCACAGAATGTGGCCATTGGCTGGAGAGAGCTTATGGCCACACTCTGTGCACATTTTAAATCCTGGTTTAGGGGTATCAGACATATTCCTAACCAGAAAACACTGGCGCACACACTCACACACACAGAAAAGTCAGAAAGAAAAGCTGGGCCAAGAAGGGAAATAACTTTTTTTTTTTTTATATCCGATGCCAAATGTGGGTAGGGAAGGTAGGATAGAAAGAAGAAAAAATAGCACAGAAAGATAGAAAAAAAGTGACCCAAAAACTACTCACTTAGCAAAATATCACTCAGAGCTCAGACCACGATGCTAGCTGATTCAGCGGCAAACAAGATCTGAAGGGAAGAAGGAGACATGGGGCATTATGGATAAGGGGAGGAGCATGGAGCTCGGATCAAATGTTAATTATGCGGCCGTGTCGGATCCATTGACCCACAGGATGAAGACCAAATGAAGTCAACTACTTCAGATCACTACTGAAAACCTTCTTGCTATACTGTAGAAAACTCAATAACAGGATGAACACTACAATGGCAAAACCATTACTGTACATGTGGTATACTAATTATTTAATGAAGCAAATTTTGTTAAATGTTTCTAAATCGCATATGCAGCACACTGTATTAATAACCCTGCAATATCCTTCAGGGTTTGTGCCTGCCATCACTCTCACAAACACACACAAACACACAAACACACAAACACGCACACGCACACACACACACACACACACACACACACACACACACACACACGTAGACTTTTACAATCAAGTCAGTAGCCTTCAGGGATGCAAAGACATGTCAGTGTCATGGATAGCAGTACACATTGCCACACTACTGTTCTGTTCATGTGTTTAGGGAGTAGTGGTATCATGTGTGATGGGTGCATCTACAACCCTCTCCATGCATGTTTGCTGTGGTCAATTAGGGTGCACTGGTATTGGGCTACATCAAACTAGCAATCCATTGATTGATGCACATCACGTGGTTACTGTGATGTACACTGATGTGAATCAGTTACAGCTGCCCTCCTAGTATCAACTAAACAAGCGGCTTTGGTTTCTCAAATGGATGAAATAGGAAGGGCCCTGGCATGGTGCAGCAGAGACAACAATTTTTCTCTAACTGCTGCAAATGCATCACTAGGAACACATGCTGAAGGGGACTGATAGTGAGAGCCCCCAATACAAGGTGGATGCCTAGCACTGTCTTACTAGAATGCTAAATGATGCCAAAGGCATCACCCATTCTGCTAAGCAGTGTTGGCATTGGTGCACTGATGTGAACAGGTACCATTCTGACCTTCTCCACAAATGGGATGAAGAGGTAAAGGAATGTGAGTCTGAGTTCTACAGTATATACAGCTACCTGAAAATTACTTTTACAGAAGTATAACATATTGCATCCCTGTACTCAGTTATTGATATTTCCCATGTTCATTAGCATGTTGTGTTTTTTTTTTTGTTTGTTTGTTTTTAACAGTTTTTTAGCACCTGATGAGATATGGGAGAATTTACTGATCAGCCAGAGGAGGCAATCATGCCTGTCCAGGTATCAAGATATGCATATAAGATTGCTACCATACCTGAATATCTCTGCCTCACCTGTTTAGCTGCCCTTGTTTGCAATGCTGCTAATTAATATCACCACTGTGTATTGCTTTGCTTTGTGTGTCATGCAACCTGTAATCCCATGTATAACTGTGCTACTGTCCTTCCTAATTTCTTACTGACAGTAATTCCCAACAGCGACTGGGTACTGCAGAATGGGCTGATATTGGGCATGATACATCAATTAATGGTATAGGTCTCTGGTATAGAACATATCCTGTTGGCACTGTTCAGCACCTCATACTGATCACCATGCAAATAATGCACACTACCCTTGTCTGCCTAACATTTCATACTGTTTGAATGCCTATTCTATTACCTGGCATATTATGGCATATGGAAGTTGGACTGTCATGTAGTGATGGATTTGGATTGAGAAATGTCAGGGGGCAGTATTACAACAAGTGTTGTGTGTCCCGTGTGTATTCATGTTGATATTCTGAGGGATATTACATGTGATCTGTTTCCATCCTGTGCTAAGAATCTCAGCATTTGCCACATGGTGTATGCTACCTGCTCATATCTTCCTCAGGGCTGTGCAATTCATTTTCTCAGCTGGATTACTTCTGACTAATTTGAGCACCGCTACATTGATATTGGTTGACATTTCTGCACTGTGCTACCGTCATACACATTGATAACAGTCTACCTCCCATCCTATAATTCATATAATTCTGTCCCTAGGCCTGTATTTCATGTATGCATTGCCATTGCTTATCTGATTGCACTTTTTCCCTTCCTGTACTGCAAACCAGTATAGCACAACCTAATGATCACTGCTTTTGTTTCATTTATCTCTTTATCACTGTCATCTTAATTTTATTATTTGGCCTTTTTTCTTTTGCTTCTATTTATGTTCATATTTTATGCTGAGCCAACCACAGAGATGCAGATGGTGCAGCAGCACCCACTATACCATGCACGTTCCTCTCCTCCATCACTTGCAGTGTACTCATCAGTTAACAGGACAACCTGTCTGTGAGGTGACAATGGTCATCCTGCAGTGGGCAACCTGCAGGGTTTGTTGGTACCAGCTGGTGCCATTTGTCTGGTGGGAGTTGTAGGCTCCTCATTGACATTAACACCAGGATGGGGAGGGTGTCCCACTGGGTCACACAATAGGAGGAGAAGGAATGGTGATGGCAGTGGTGGACAAGTGGCTGAACACCCAGACTGCCACCCTGCAGCACATTCTTGTGTGACTTGCAGAGTTTCACAGTTGCATGGCCCTCATCACCAGGCCACCAAAAGCTGAGCCAAGATATACGTAAGGCAGTCAAGGAAGTGACTGACTTCTGGTTGTGTGCAATACTGTGAGGGTTGGTAGTCAGTCTTCATCCCTCCCTTTCCCCCATCATGTTGCTCCCTTTCCTTGTGTCTCCTGGACTTTCCCAGTTTTTCCTCTCATTCTCCCCATCACTAACTGTCCTCCTTTGTCTATATGTGTCTTTCTTTGTAGCCTGCCCCTTTTAAGTCAGCAGCTCCTCTGTCTGTCTTCATCTGTCTTTTATATCAGTTTGTCTGCCATTGCTGTACCCACTATACCCTCCTTTCTATCAATACTTCCCCATGCTACCTTTCCCACTACTCTTCTTAAAAAGGTGCCTGTCCCACAAAAAATAACTTACTCCCCACACCACTAATCCTCTTCCTCTTGTACTTCTGTGTTTTTCTCTGCTTGCTCTTCTCCCTTTCTGACTGTCCTATCCAGCCATTTCCTTCCTATTTCTTAATATAAATATGGCAGGGAGTTTGCTTTGTAGCCCTTGTCTGGGTTCTCAGCTGTGCCCAGAGCAGTGCATCAAAACAAGTGTGAGAGCTTACGCTGTTGCATGTACATTACATGCACACTACTGGGCTTAGGTCATGTGACCTGCCACTGAGCTGTTTACTTCTCTGTGTAATTCATGCTATTTTTGTCAGTCACCTATGCAACCCTAACATAGCATAGTTACACAGTGTCACCCCTGCTACACAGAAACACACTACTGGGTCACACCACACAATACAGACTACACTATTTTTTGCTATGCGATTCCGGCTCCATTTTTTCTGAATTATGGCCTCTGCGTCTTTTAGTAAAATCAATTTTATGTACAATAAAATGCAAGAATTCCAAATTAATGTCTGTAGTCTTTATGATAATATCTGTGACTTTTATTACACAATTAGTGCCAAAGACTTATTGTGCCTCTGGTGCTGAATATCTGAAATACAGGTACATTCTCTGTCCCCTAGTTAGTTCCTAAGGTGATTTACCAGGACTTTCCCATGGAGTACCAGTCCCTCTGACCCAATCCTTCTTTGGAGTTAGTACTCTGGCCTACAAATCCTTTAAACTTTACATAACACCTCCAAATTCCTTTGGACCTTATCGCTGATGTCTGGGTCTCCTATAAATATCTTCAAGTTAACACCTGAATACCATGCATTGTAACATCAGATATTGCCATTAAAGGGGTAGCTACTATATCCAATATTACTATCAGAAATACCAGAAAATACTTTCAAATACAAAGACATACACAACATACACTTTCAAATACAGAATGGAAACCACCACAGTATGTTACTATCTACAGTGTGTATATATACATGTGTGTGTGTGTGTGTGTGTGTGTGTGTGTGTGTGTGTGTGTGTGTGTGTGTGAATGTAGTAGCATAACAGTGGACATACATATGCATGTATGTATTAAATGTACTTGCTAGCAGGCAGGTAAACGTTAACAAGAGACAGCTGCAAATAAGGCTGTTTAAAGCTCAGTACCGCACTAGTGAGCAGATTTGTAACCTCTGGGTCTAAAGATGATCCTTGTGGAGGGGACTAGAAGGAGTACAGTACACCAGAAGGAAGACAATCCAGAAGATGTTCCTATGAGAAAAAGAAGATGATACATTTCAAAGTAGGGGCCACTTGGATAGATACCTGCCTGTGAGGAACTGACAGAAAAGGGACTTCAGGTTACTTTTGCCTGTGAGGAAGCATAAACAGAAGCCTGTAAAAAATGATCTCTGTCTTTTGAGCTGTCTTATATGTATCAGTCTTTCATGTTAGCCAGCTATTTGGCCAGAACCTCGTGTGAAGGGGACACTGCATCTGAGTGTAAAAAAATACTGCATGTATGTTGACCTTTGAAAAGTCTGCAGATGCCAGCTACTGCAAAGACAAGTACTAAAGGTGGAGGTATCAATCTATATCAGTAGCAATGCCACCTCAAGGCTGGTTTAACAGGATGACAAGCTTGATCTTCTCCATGTCAAAATTACCACAGGCAAAATCCCATACCATGTCCTTGCTATCTACAGGTTCCCCTCTATGACCCAGGAAAGCTATAACTCACACAAACTTTATTGAGACACCCACCATTCAACCCAATACCATATTCATGGGCATCTTTAACCACCCCACTATAAACTGAGAAGCATATATAACCCCAAACCTTCAGGCCCAAAGATTCCTGGGTTTTGTAAACACTAACACCCTGGATAAAATAGTCTACACACCTACTAAGGGAGCAAACATACTGGACCAAGTCCTCACTAAAATGGTAGAACACTGTACCCCCTCCCCCAATGTAATGTAATCTCTGGTAAAGTTGACTATAAAGCTGTTTCCTTTGAAATAACAATAAAAACTTTGATCCCAGCTAACCCTGTAGCATTTAGAAACCATTCCAAGACAAACTTCCGATTAAGTGGCAAACTGACAAAATTTCAAGCCCCACCCCACTCCCATACCCTGAAAACACAGTTGCCTATGTGGAATTGTTCACAGGTACTCTACATAATGTTACTAAATGCATAGAGGCAGCTGTGCCTAGAAGAAAGAAACTCAAAGCAAAAAAAAAAAACAAGCCAATCTTGTGGAATCCAAACATCAATAGGCTGCAAAACATAAGGAAGAAAGTTATAGCACAAGTCAAGAAATACAATGCCCAGCAGGATTAAAGCTCTCCCATTAATCTAAACAAACAACTCAGAGGGCAGATGAGGTCCACCAAACCCAATTTTCAAACGCCTTTATTAAATTATCACTTATGACATATGCACACACACAAATATAAAAGAAAACAAACCATCCTAACGTTATTATGTTATTATAGTAATGTAATTATATACATTACACACCACAAATTTTATTTTTTTATAACTGTCATCAGTCCAGCACTAGAGAAACTGAATAATTATTGCATTCCCTTAAAGCTCTATCATCCTCCTGAACATTATTCTGCATGTTTTCCTACAATTTCCATGTATTTCTATGTAATTTTCTCGTTCCCTTTTCCAAACATCCCATTTCCAATTATTTTACCTCTGTTACAATAGTCAGTACTTCAAATACAATTTAATTTAGACCTTAGTTTCCATTTTCTAGTAATTGCTTTTTTTGGCAGCCACAAGAATTAAACTTAACAAGGCCTTACTAAGTCTAGGCAATTAAGATCCTGGGTTCTGGCTTAAATGAATCATTTTCTTAGTTACATCCGTCATTCAATATTTCTGACAGAGTACTCCAGGGAATTTTTTAAAGTGTGCCACTCACTACACTCCTAAAACATATATTCCCAGTTACCTCTTTCTTCATCACACCTCCAGCATTTGTCATATTCCTGAGGAAAACCTCTTTGAAGTCTGCTTTGGGTATGAAATACTTAAGTGAACACTGCCAAGCAAAAATCCTAAACCTGTTGGACATAAATGTGAGCCATATATATGTCCTCCCATTGTTCCCTTGTAAATTGCTTACCTAGTCTCTCTCTTCACAATCTTTTCTAACGTCAGACTAATTTTTTTTTACTTATTATGCAATATTTTATACATCATACTAATTACCTTTTTTTAACAGGAGCTTCTGTTCTAGATTCAACTAGAAACACTACCAGAGCAAGTCCTTAGGATTCTCCTATCAATTTTTCTTTGCCTACGGTCTGATATAAATCCCTGGTAGGGAAGTCTCTAGCCTGCTGTCCAAATGTCTTAATAGTTCCCAGTACCTTAGTTCCTTTGCCAGTTTTCTCCAGTAAATTCCAGACCCTTCTTTCCCATTCTCTGTACCCCTACTTGCAATCCTCCCAATTGGCAAAATCTCCTTTCTCCATTCTTCTGATGGCTTAGTTCTTAAAATACTTTCCACTACTTTATGGATATATCTTCTGTATGGTTATTACTCTCCATAAAAATCTGCATCCAAAATCCCACTATCTCCTTATTTCTTGAATCATCATCCTTTTCTGCTTTGAATTAGAAATTTCAGCTTTTGTTATGTGTAAGAGTCTTAATTGTAAGGTTCTAAAATATCCCTTCAAATCAGGTAATCCTAAGCCACCTTGTTCTACTAGAGGACCAACTTATTTCTCTTAACTCTTGCCCTCTTCCACTCCAAGATGGCTGCACATTGAGTAACAGCTGAACTCTAGCTCTCCCTGTGTGAAAACAGAAAAGTACAGTGTACACTTACCAAAAATGTAGATTTTCGAGTGTATTCACTGTTGCAGTCATCACCTGTGGGTTATCCCTGCTGTGGTAGCCCTCGGCCAGCCCAAATACCAGAGTGAATGTTTTTCTGCGTCGGCTCCTGTTGCTTGTGGACTGACGTCAGGCCATCAGTGCAAGGCAGCCAACGCCATTACATCAGTTTTTCTTGCCCTAACCAGTCAGGAAATATGGTAAGGGTGACCTGGTGGCCAAAAGCCACCATAAGAAGCTTATGTCTCCCTAAGAAAGAGGATATAAGGGGGAAGGAGGGAGGGAAACCAGGACTGCAACAGTGAATACACTCGAACATCCACATTTATGGTAAGTGTACACAACTGTACTATGTTCTTCGTGTTTCACTGTTGCAGTCATCACCTGTGGGAGGATTCCCAAAGCTGAGGATAAGGGTGGTAGGATTAGTAATAGACCTAGGCCTGGGTCAGCATGCCCTGCAGAACTGCATTGGCAAACCCTGCCATAGCTTTACAGAAAAGAAGAAGATGGTAATGCTTAGTAAAGGTGTGGACAGAAGTCCAGGTGGCAGCTTCCAAGATGTCCCTGGTGGGGACTCCTCTCAGAAATGCAGTGGAAGTGGAGGCTGCCCTAGTGGAATGGGTGCAAATAGACTTAGGGTGAGGTTTCCCATGAAATCTGTAGCAGAAATGGATGCAATGTGATAATCCATTTAGAGATGGTTTGCTTGGAAATGGGTTTCTCCTCTGCCCCTGGGGCAAATCTGACCAGCAGTTGGTCTGTTTTCCTGAAGGCTTTAGTACGGTCTAGGTAGTATCTGAGCTATCTGTGCACATCTAGTGAGTGCAGAATTCTTTTCCCCTTGTTTTGAGGCTTAGGGAAGAAGGTAGGTAGATGTATGGCCTGGTTGAGAGTCACATCAGAAACCACCTTGGGCATAAAGGAGGGGTTAGTCCTCAGGAAGTCAGTCCTCAGGGAGTCCCCGTCTGCATTGAAAATGATGAAGGGCTCAATGGCCATCAATGCCTGAAGTTCTGAAACCCTTCTGACTGAGGTGATAGCTAGGAGGAAAGCAGTCTTCCAGGAGAGGTATTTTAGTTCTGTTGAAGTAGCAGGTTTGAAGGGTGGTAAGGTTAGTTTTTTCAAAACATAATTTAGGTCCCAGGCTGGTGTGGGTGGCCTTCTGGGAGGTCTGATATTCGAAGCCCCTCTGAGGAACTGTTTAATCAAAGGATGTGAGAACAGGGGCGGATCTGTATTGAAATGAGCCAAAATGGCTAAGGCATGGATTTTAATAGAAGAGAAGGAGAGGCCAGAATTTAATAACTCTTCTAGACAGACCAAGATAAGGGGGATGGAAGGATGTGAGGAACTGTCCCCTCTGGTCTGGTTCCAGGAGCAGAATCTTTTCCATTTTCCTACATAAGATTTTCTGGTGCTGGGCCTCCTGGCCTCTGTGATCATGTCTAGGACCTGTTTGCTTAACAGAGGCCCCTTGTTTGCTTTTAGGGTGTAAGCCATGCTGTCATTTTGATAGTCTGTAAGTCTGGGTGCAGCACCCCCCCCCCCAGCTGAGTCACGAGGTCTGAGATGAGGGGAAGCTGCCTGGAAGGCTGAGATGTCAGGCTGTGCAGTAAGGGGTACCAATGCTGCCTGGGCGAATCTGGACAAATGAGGATGGCCTTTGGCCTCTCCTCCCTTATCTTGATCAGTACCTTGGGGATAAGAGGCAGAGGAGGGAATGTGTACACAAAGAGGGTGTTCCAGGGGAAGGTCAAGGCATTCACCTTCCACGCTAGGCAGTGATACTCCCTGGTACAGAATTTTTCAACTGGTGGTTGAGGTGCGAAGCAAAGAGATCCACCTCCGGAGTTCCCCACTCCTACGAGACTTGTAAAAAGATTTTTCTGTGGAGCTTCCATTCATGGGGGTCCAGCACGTTTCTTCTTAAGTGGTCTGCCAGGGAGTTGTTGATCCCTGGTAGGTATTGGGTTATTAGGTGCAATCCCATGGAGGAGGCTGTCTGCCAAAGGTTCATGGCTAGCCTGCACAGAGGGTAAGACTGGGTCCTTCCCTGTTTGTTGGTGTACCACATTGCAGTGATGTTGTCTGTTTTGATAAGGAGGGCCCCTGGCCTGAGATGTGATTGGAAGGATATCAGGGCCTTTTGTACTGCCATCATTTCCTTCTGGTTGATGTGTAAAGGAAGGTGCTGGGCATCCTAAAGGCCTTGGGTGCACCTTCCTGCCAGGTGAGCGCCCCAAGCCATGTCTGAGTCATCGGTGGTGATGGTCTGGCTGGTAGGGCAGAGGATGAAGGGGAGACCCTTGCCCTTGCCCACCAGGGTAACTCAGCCCTTATACAGGGGATCAAAGGGAGAGGGGTCTCTAGAGGCTGAGAGTGCTGACACCAAAGAATCTTTAGATACCAGTGAAGTTTCCTCATGTGGAGCCTGGCCAGAGGAATTAGAAGGATGCAAGATGCCATGTACCCCAAAGCTTGCAGAAACTTCCTCGCTGTGAGATGACTTCTGGAAGCCAGCTGAGTAAAGTAGAGTGGGAGGAAGCTCTGCTTTTCTGGTGATAGGAAGGCCATTTGAGATGCTGTGTCCAGCAGTGCTCCCAGGAAGATGATCCTCCTGGAGGGAGTCTGCTTTGATTTCTATTTGTTGATGGTGAACTCTAAGGAGGTTAGGATGGTTTTGACAAAGAGGAGGTCATGGATCCACTTTTCTTTGCACTCTGCCTGAATGAGGCAGTCATCCAGATAAGGGTAAATCTGAATACTTCTCTGTCTGCAAAATGCTACGGCCAGGGCTAAGCATTTGGTGAATACCCTGGGTGCAGTAGATAAGCCAAAGGGTAGTGCAGAGAACTGTAAGTGTTGTAAGCCTGCCTTGAAGTGCAGGATTTTCCTGCATGATTCCCTTATGGGGATGTGGCAGTAGGCATCCTTTAGGTATAGGGTCACTAACCAGGCATTTTTTTTGTCAGCATAGGCAGCAGCTGCTGCAAAGTTAGCATTTTGAATTTGGGGACCACCAGTGAGGTGTTCAGAATGGATAGATCCAAGATGGGGAGCCAAATGCCCTCTTTTCTGGGAATAAGGAATAGCCTGGAATAAAAGCCTTTGCCTGTTTGGTCTGCGGAAACAGGTTCTACTGCCCCCCTGGGATATGAGAATTTGGACTTAATGCCTCTGCCCATTGATTTGGAGGTAAGTATGGGTACCCTCTTGGAACTGGGAGTTCATTGAAAGAGAATTTGTATCCCTGAAAAATTATCTTTAAGACCCACTGGTCTTTGGTTACAAAAAGCCAATTCTCTTTGCAGAGGGAGAGCCTTCCTCTTAGCTTTTGGTGAATGAAAGGTGGGCAGAGGGGGTAGAGAGAGTCATTGAAAAGTTTTGTCATAGAAGGGTTGCTTAGAACTCCCTGCCTTAGTGGAGGAGGTCCACTGTTTGCTTCTGTGCTGTCCCTGGGATAAAGTCCTGGGTGGTCTGTTTGTGCAGGACTTAGCTTGCCCCTGTCTACTAGGTGCAGGAAAGGACTGGTGCTTAGAGAGAAAATTCTTGCTGAACCTGGGAGGTTGGACCTGAAAGACATCTTTGACTGTTTGCATAGATTTTGCTTTGTCTTCCATCTATTTAAGCACTTCTTCTGCTTTAATTCCAAGCAAGCGTTCCTTATCCAACAATGCATCAATTAATTTAGACTTGACATGATTAGGGAGAGGTTGTTCCTTCAACCAAGCATGTCTCCTAATAACAGATACTGAGACTGTTGCCCTGTTTGAGGCTTCTAATGTGTCATATCCACAGTGCAAAGAGTGTTTGGCCACTTGACAAGTAGAGTGCAGTAAATCTGCTAACTCTTTAGAACTGGCACAGTCAGGAAAGGAAGAAATCTTCTGTTTTAATAGTTCCCAAGTGTGTTGTTGATATTTTAACATATGGAACTGACAGTTGAGTGCTCTGATAGCTAAGGTTGCAGAGGTGTATACTTTTTTACCCCATCTGTCCAGAGCTCTGGATTCCTTGTCAGAAGGGATAGGATTCTTTGCAGAACTAACGTTAGCTCCTTTGGGTCCCTGTGTAATGACCTTCGGGTCTGCAGCAGGATTTCTGAACAGGTACTTGTGAGAATCCGGCACTCTGTAATACCTGTCAGGTTTAGTGGGAGCAGGAGGGAGGGCGTCAGGGGCTAAGCTGGATTCATGGAAAACATCATCCACCACTTCTAAAAGACTCCCTATTATGCTGTCACAGACGCAGGTTGTCAAATGCGTCTTTGTCAAACTGAAAAGTACGAAAAGACAAAATAGCGAAGCTGCTTTTCAGGAAATTCTTTCCCTGGGAAAGAATTTGCCTGGCCGCTTTTGCTACTTTGCCATTTTTGGCACTGTAGTGTGATATCGGAGTTGGTATATTTAAGTAGGGGGGTGTGGGGGCACAGCCCCCCACATTATGTAATCTTTTACAGTTTGTATTTTTTTGTTTCGGAACAGTGATTTATTTTCCCTTGGAAAAAAATCGCTATTCTGAGGTTTCGACGTTGCAAGCTTTTGCTTACATGGGGTTGATTATGTGTCGTTCGCTCTTCTGAGCATCTGATACCATAATATAAACCCTTCTAAAAGTGGGGAGATGGCCAGGGGTCTGTGCTGGGGCAGGTCTAGAAACTCTCTTAGTCTTTTCTTAGACTGAGGGAAGTCCTGAGATTCCCAGTGGAAGTGTGCCCTGAGGGTGTGAAGGGTTTCCCCAAAGGAAAGGTCTTCTGGTGGAGAGGCAGAAGGAATGGATTCCTCTGCATCTGAGTCTTCATAAGCAGTAAGAGGCTGCTGTTCCTCTTCAAAAACTGAATAATCAGATTCCTTAGAATCCTGTTCTGACAGTATTTCAGGAGAAGGGTATCTTTTCCTTTTAGAAGATGTGGCCTGACTACCCCTGATAAGGGAGATAAGACTGTCTGCCATCTTAAGCATTTGTGCTTGGGGAGGGAGAGCAGGAGCAAGATGGAGACTAGAGGTACATTTCCTAAGAGTGGTCTGGCTTCTAGGTCTAAGAGAATCCATCAGTCTGAAAGAAGAGGTAGTCAGATGAGAGGATGTCAGTTTCTGTCTAGAATAGGTAGTGCGAGAGGCTTCCTCGGAAGGCGGTGCCTGCATCACGGCTCTGGACCTAACTGAGGCAGAGACGACCAAAGGCTTGGAAGTTGAAGAAGATTTCTGTGGCATACCAGACTCCAAAAGGGTCTTGGTAGAGGCCTGCACAGATATCATATCGGGCATCAGGGGCTGTGAAAGGGCAGCACTGAATTCTGGAGAACTGACGACATGCTTACTGATAGCGTCATCAGAAGGCTTAGCCTTGTGTGGTCTGTCTCTATCGTTATCTCTACATTTTTTCAGAAAGTCTACAGATTGCTGGCTGACAGATGCCATTTTGGAATGCGAAGACAGAATATGAAAATACCTATCTACAATGAGAGCTCTACGATTAATGGTTCTCGCATTCAAAAGGGCACAGAACCAGCAAAGGGGGGACGTCGTGGTCTGGGCCTAAACAAGTGATGCAGTATGAATGGAAGTCTCTGTGTGGGATCTGCTTTCCACAGGCGAGACAGTTGTTAACTTTTTCTGACATCGGTTAGTGCAAGAAAAAAAGAATCCCCAATGGTGTACTCAGCTTTAGACGTTTTCAGCTGAAAATTTGAACTCTGGTAGTGACCGACCGGCACATTTGTGAATTGCTTCTGCTATGGGCTCCACAGCAAGAATGACTGATATAATGGTGTCAGCTGCCTTGCTTTATAGCACTGACAACCTGACATCAATCCACAAGCAACATCAGCCAATGCAGAAAAACATTGACTCTGGTATTTGGGCCGGCCGAGGGCTACCACAGGTGACGACTGCAACAGTGAAACACGATCTCAAGAGAGGCCAGTACACTTTTGTGTTATTGGTAAATTTCAGTGACTGGTTAGTAAGTGTACTGACTGGATGTCAGGGAAAAAAGAAATACAGGGCACCTGTAAAAAATCATCTATAAAAAGTGAGGAAGAAACACTGACTCAGGAAAGTTCTGCAGCTGTTCAGCAAAAAGGAAATGCAATCTCCAGACATGACTTCCAGTAACCTACGGGAAGATATAAGACAACTGCACACAGATCTGGTAAAAATAAACAAAACACTGGTGGAATATATCAACACAAACAACAAAAGGCTGGAAAAAATGGAAAAAGCTTTAAAAAGACATTCAGATGACGTGATAAAGCTGCACAAATCAGAGGCTGAAATGAAGAAAAGGCTGGCTGAATATGAGACTGCTCAGGAAGAGGTGTTTCAAAAAATAATAGAATTATAGGATAGAACACTTAGGGGAAAACGTGATTTTCAGCTAAACCAGAGAAGCTAGAAGGAACAGACTGCATTGATTTTATGACAGCACAAATAAGCAACTGGACTGGTATTCCACAGAAGGAGCTGTTAGTTGAAAGGGCACATTGTGTGTATGCTCCAAACCTGGCTATGAGAAAGCAGTCTAGATCTTTAATAGTAAAGATATGATCCTACCAGCAGAAGAAGTTGATTCTGATAAAACTGTGGCAAGACGACAAAATACTAAAAGTGGGAGACAGCAGAGTGTTTGTGGAGAATGATTATTCATTATACACCAGGCAAAATCGGAATAAATTCATTTCACTATTCAGGGAATGTCAAGACGCAGGTGTAAGGTTCAAACTGCTGTACCCATCTGTCTTCAAGGTATTCTTCCCTGGAGGGACAAAATCATTTTTTGATGAAGTACATGCTAAGGAGGAAATAAAAAAGTTTGTCCAATGAAAAGTGAGCTGTGAAACGAAAGGAAATTCTGCTTATTGTTCTTCTGGTAATAAAGACCACAGAGAGACTGTACCTGTGAAACCTTTTCCACTGTTTCAATGGAAAATGTTAAACAGAAGAAAGAGCAAGAGAAATGACTAAAAGAATCGAGAGTATGTTGGAAATGAAGCAGAGACAACATTTCCAAAACAGAGATGTAACAAAGCCAGTAACTTAATGTGGGATTACAGTGCAATAATTATATTTGTGAAATATGGCAGAACAAGAAAATCTGGAAATATTGGACTTTTTCAGAATTTGTTGGATTTGTGGGAACTCAAAGTATATGCCCTACTTCATGTCATTAATGCTCGGAAGAATGCTTTGGGGATGAGAAGAGAGGGGAGAAAGCTAATTATAAATAAAGTAAACATTTTTTTCTTAATAGTACTATTTTTGTGGTGTATGGTTTTCTTTGCATGCTATCAAGTAAAGTTTTCTCAGTTATTTTTAAGTGTAATGGGGATTGTAAATAGTTGCAACTGTTCTTTTTTCCTTTCCTTCTCCCTTCGCTCTTTCTTCTTGTTCACTTTCAAGAAATGTCGGTACTACAATGTAAAAAAAAGCCTGGTTAAAACAGCATGACAAAAGAAAAGTTAATGTGCTTTTCTCATTCTTGCATGGGGGAATGACTGGATTAAGGACCTTAGATTGATTTAGTAACAAGTTTTAAGAGAAAACAAGTAAATGAAAAAGAATATTATGAGACTTTTTTCTAGCAAATGAATGTATGCTTAGTAGCAATTCTGTACCTGGCCCTCACATCTCCATGGAAACAATCTGATAAAGAGAAATTGACTGTCTGGTTTTCATGTCCCCATTGAGATAATCTGAAAATGAAAAATTGGCTGTCTGGTACTCATGTCTCCATATAGACAATCGGATAAAGCAAAACTGGTTATAGTCTGGTAGAGGGTTATTGGCAGGGGGAACAGGAAAAGAGAAACTGCTAGGAGATAGTGTTCTCTGAAAGAATTCAGGGTTTTTCCCAGCTGGAAGAGCTATAAAAGTAATAAGGCAAAAGCTGTTAGCACTTAGTAGAAGCACAGGCTGCACCATGCACCTTAGCATGGCTAACCTTTTTTTAGGTTAACTCAAGTCTATAAGTGTGACTGTCAGTTTGGGACATTTGGTTCTATTAGAAGGGCAAAACTTCAATATTCAAAGCTCTACATAGTTTTGTGTGCTAGTATTAAATTTACAGGTTTTAGTGGGGTCTTGGGGGTTTGTTTTTTTTTTTTTGTTTGATGGCTTTCCATAAAACAAAAAGTTTTGTAAGATGTGACATACACTCAAATGGATATGACAAGAAACACCTATATCAAAGTTCATCCTGCCAAATAGTGTATGCATGTAACCCAAACCCTGGAACCAGGCACTTAACAAAAAATGTGTTATAAATAAATGGTGGGAATAACTTTTTAATACAATGATGCTTGCTGTAATGCTTTCAAATGTCAGTGGTCTCAGAGATGAATACAAAAAAAGAAAGAATAGTGAACTATATTAAAAATGTAGAGTGCAGCTAGTTATGTCACAGAAGACACACTTGGAAAGAACTGAACATGTGAATTTGATAAAGAAAGGTTTTCAGGATGGTTATTCAGCAGAACATCTGGGACAACAGAAAAGAGGAGTACTTATATTAATTGCAAGATAAGCGCCAATAGTGACAGAAGAGGACAAAAAGATAATAATGGCATATCTGTAGTGCTAAGGGGCTACTGGAAAGGGAGGTGGATTACTCTGGCATGTATTTATATTCCACCTAAAACTGATATGATGAAGCCTAAGACAATTCCGGGAGAAATAATCAGTTTTCAGCAAGGAATACTACTTGTAGTTAGGGACTGGAATTTGATTAGCAACAGTGAAGATGTATCTTGGGGACCCAGAAGGGAAAGTATAACAAGGGAGAGGAGATTTTTTGAAGAAATTTATGAAGACATTTGGCACAGAAGATGTGAATTCAGGAATAGGAGTTTGGAGTAAATTTACATATTATTCCCCAAGCTATAAAAACTGGGATAGGCTAGATAGAATTTACATTTCACAGAAACGGGCATTTAGTTGAAGGTCTTAATATGCACCCAATAACTATTTCACATCATGGGCCAATGATAACTAAAATAAAAATACAGGGTAATGAAATAAAAATGAGACACTCGTAGTTTCCAACCTATTGGTTAAAAAAGAGAGAAATTTAAGGAATGGGTAGTGCAGATTATTCCGGAGCTATTCAAGAGAAGAGAAATTACTTCTGAAAATATAACTAGGGATTAGGATAAAATTAAGGTAGAGTTTAAAAATAGGGTGGAAATAAAAGAAAGGGAATTATGGTTAAGAAGTAACAAGAATTATTTAGAGGGACTGACAAAAGTTAAAATATTGCAGAATAGGGTGGATTGAAGGGTCACCAACTGTGAGGCTACTGAAGCTTGAGTCTTTGTAGTAGTGGTCCCTGAATGAGTATTTGACAGTTCCTTTATCAAATCTCTTTGCAAACCTAGTGAAATGTACCAAATATTTCAGCAACCTAAGAGCAAACGTCACTGAAGCATAGACACACTTCCCAAACCTGTCCAAAGCCCTGGACTCTATATTAGGGGGATGGACAGTGGAACTTTGTTCCACAAGTTCCTTCTTCCTGGACACTGCCACAGCCATGGCATCTACTGGTACACCCTTGCTCCAGTATTCCCTTTCTGTCGGAGGTGCCAGAATTCAGCCTGATCTGTTTGGGGTAGGTTCAACCACAGCAGGTTCCTTCCATGCCTGCTGTAATATGAAATCAATGAACTTATCAGCAGGTGGCATTACCCAGGAGGTAGATGGGCCAGAATCCAAATGCCTCCAGAAACACTGATTCCTCCAGAGAAGAAATAGCCCATTGCCTGAGAATCTCCAGAATGTCTCCAAATGAGATGTATTCGGGTGGGATTCTAGGGGATATTTCCCCTTCATTGCAATCAGTGTCTTCTGTAATAGATTCCTGTGGGGAACCCAAGTGCCTCCTTTTGCACTTTCTCTTCTGGGGTACTTCCTGGGTGGGATGTTACAGGGAAGTGTCAGTGCCAAGAGATGGTGATACCATGCTGGTGAGTCTGGAGGGGTTGGACTGGCTGCCCCTGGGGAGTCAAATGTCAAGGATTACATTGCAGGGACACGAGATGTTGAAGGAAGATCTGAGAGAGGAGAGACCATCCCTCCAGCTGAAGCAGAGAACATTCTCTCCACTACCTCAAAGGCAGACCATCCCAGGGAGAAGGAAGCAGATGGAGCTGAGAAGCCATGCTTCTGCCCAATTAGCTCCATCTGTTGCAAGACAATCTACCTGAAGCAGAGGTTGGAGCCTAGCTGTCCAGGGCCAAGGCTCCAAGAGGCAGAGACTGCTCTGAAAATGTCAGAGTTGGCTCCAACACCTTTATCTGACCGGGATGCCTCGGCTCTAAGAGCCACTCTGTTCAGAACTCTTCAGAGCCTGAGCACTCAGAGAAACCCTTGGATCCAGAGGCACCACTATCCTCAAATCTAATCCAGGTGGTCTCGGCAAACTTGGATCCAAGGACTCCGAAATTAAATGTCAAATTGGAGAAGGAGCTGATCCTGGAGGGGTAGAGCTGGTCAAGACTTCCTGACCTGAAGGGTTAGGAGCCAGAAGAACCCTCATCTGTATCTGAGCCAAGAGAAACTTCTTCTTCATTCTATCCACATTGGCTTTGGTGAGACTCCTGGAAGAATGAAATGAAGCAACAGATGGTGATTTGGAACGCTGTCTCTCAAGGAAGGGAGATGGGACCCTAAATGGCAATGGGTCTATACAGGGAGAGTATCAGATCCGAGGAAGTGCCTTACGACCTGAAGTACGGTGATCTGAAGACATTTTAGGTGATCTTGTGGGAGTCTTGGAGCTGGATGGATTTGGATCCAACCTGGTCTATTTGTGTGCAGGTTGTGTTGAAGAACCTGACTTTTTCAGGGACTTTTCTGGAGCATTCTTAGAAGCTATCTTGGGGGGGGGGGGTGAGCACCAGATATGGCTTCCAAAAAGGTAGTAGGCAGAAGTCCTTTTAGAATTGATTTATTTTTATAGTCCTCTATTGCTAGTAGATTAAAACTCTTGCAAACAATATATTCCACATTAAGATGTTCTGGGCCTAAACAACAGACTCAGAGATCATGAGCACCAGAACAAGGTAGCTTATGGTCAAATTTCCTACACTTTTTAAATCATTTTTCAGACATGATGAAAGAAGCAAGAATTATTTATACAGGGTGAGGAGGAATGAAAAAGGGAAAAAAGGGGTACCAACGATAGTACAAAGGAATACACCAACAGTGTAAGAGGAAGGGTTACAAGTTATATATACATATAGTAAAGTTTTAAATCTTTAAGAAAAATACCAGCAATGGTATTTAAAAATACACTAAGTGTACAACGGAAGAAAAAAGTTATTAAAACCTTATCTCTAAATTCACTTAACAGCAAAGCTGACCACATCTATACATGAAAAGCAGCAAATGAGATCTGAGGTATGATAGGGATTGGGCATTATGGGTAGGGAGGAGCTTAAGAGTTTCAGTTGGCTACGAGCTATAGTAATGACCGAGTCGGATGCAAGGTTCGAATCCGAACCCAATAGTTGAGGAATAAATGAAGACTGACAACATCAGATCAAAGATCACAGCTGTAAATTATGTATCTTTCTTGATTTCCACATTTCTCTGCTTTATACACATTTTCATAAAATTTCTGAAATGTCTAATACCTTTACAGGATCTGTGGTTATTTTTCTTGTTATTAGCTACCTAAGTTTGGCTACAAACCTTTCTACTTTCTGTTGCATAAGCAATTGTGCTCAAAGTTGTTGTGCTATTGAGTTGTTATAAAAAAAAATAACTGCTTAACAGAAATCTTTCTAAATTCAAGCATATTATCCAGATACTCCCTTATTTTCTCTTTAGCACTCTGCAGTTGTGCCTTTCCTTGTTCTGTGAGACTTTCCTTGTTCTGCAAGAGTTTAAACTTGGTTAGACCCTCTAAATAATTCCCATTAATTTTTAACCATATCTCTATGCTATTTTAATTCTATTTTCATTTTATTTCATTTCTATCTTCCCTAATAACTCTCAAATAATTTCAATTACCTAATCATTAAATTCTTCTCTTTTAACAGGTAGGTAGGAAAGCACCAATGTCTCATTTTTTACTTCATTACCCTGCATTTTTTATCTTAGTTTTTATTGGCACATGATCTGACAGTTATTGGATGAATGCTGAAGCTTTCAATTAAATGCACTTGTTCATGTAAAATATCATTTCTATCTAGTCCAGTTTACTGTACATTGAGGAATAATATGTAAATTCTCTCAAGAGTTCCTGTTAGTGAATTTGTGTCTTCTATACCAAATATTTTCATAAATTAGTTTAGAAATCCACCATCTTTTGTTACATTTTGTCTTCTATGTCCCCCAATGCATCAAATCAAGTTCTAGTCCCCACCTGTAAGTAACTGTCCCAGCATAAAGCTGATTTTTCCACCTCTTAAGCTGCATAATAGCAGTTTTTGGTGGAACATAAATACATGCCAGCATAATCCTCCTTCCTTGCCAATAGCCCATTACTACCACAACTCTATCATTATTTTTTCAACTTCTATCACTACTGGAAGTCCTCTAGCAATTAGTGTAATTACTCCCCTTTTTCTTTGTCCCTGACATTCTGCTGAATATCCATCCTGAAATTCACACACTCATTTCTTTCCAAATGAGATTCCTGCAGCATTGCTATTTGCATTCTGCATGTCTTAATATAATTCAATACTCCTTCCTTTTTGTCTGCACCTGTAAGGCCATTTACATTCCAATATAATATGGATAGTATAACCATTATAAGATGTTTAGGAAGTTATTGTTTCTACCTATTACACAGGACAGTTTTCTGAATGTGCATTTCCAACTTTTGTGTTACATGCACACACTAATGTTTAACATGCTGATCTTTTATACAGTTATTTCTTGCCATTTCCATTTGAACCTATGTCACATTTTTAAGACTTTTTGTTTTAATGAAAACCCTTGAGCAAAAACCTAAATACTTTTCAGATCACCCAGACAACCTATTAACCTAGAACACACACAAAACTATTTTCAACTTAAAAAAAATGAAGTTTAACCCTTCAGATAGGAACAAATGTCTACAGGCATTAGCTAACCAAAAATTAAGGTTACACATGCTAAAGTACATGTAACAGTATGTGCATCTACTTACACTGATTGGAGTTTGTTCTTTTTTATCTTTATGCACCTACCAGATGTGAAAAGTGGCATGTATGCTTTCAGAAAACATTAACTTCTAGCCCTAAGAAAAAGTGCACTGACTACCTTTAAATAAAACTAAACACTTTTCTATTAACTGCATTAAATTATTAAGACTGCTATGGAAGCTACTATCTCTTATTCATGTCCAATAATTTTAAACATTATTTTTCACCGAACTACTTGCCCTTGAACAATTAATTTTGGATCTCCCTTAGCAAAGAGCATTCAGAACTCTCAAGACTAACTGCATGCACCAGCAGGCACCTCATCTCCATGGAAACACTCAGCAATGAGAATAAAACAGCTCCGGTTAAATACTGAGGCAAGAAAAAACTAAAATATTCCCCAACGGGGTACTTAGCCAACTTTGATTCGGTCTGAAACTCTGACTTCAGAAACTTTCAGAACGCCAACCTGCACTCGCAAAATTGCTTCTGCATCGGACCATGCGGCAAAAAAAGACTGAGGATATGACGTCGGTCATGCGCATTAGTACCCTGACGTACTGACGTCAGTCTAATGCGCCGTGACCGACGTCAGCCATATACTTTGGTATTCGGGCCGACTGGACAGCGGACTACCCAATAGTTAGGACTGCAGCAATGTGGAATGAAGAACATCAGCTAACAACTCTGCAGATGCATGAAGGAACCTTCATCAATTTCACTCAGAAAAGAACAGAATGCATGTCTGCTTTCAGCTGCAGACTTCTTGACGCCCACTGAATATTTGTAAATGGAATAATACAATCTAATATCACTGTATATGCAAGAAACTTAGCACTTCTCATGGCTTTCATAATTTTGTCTCATTTTTCAGGCCTACTTACTCACCTTTGCAAAAATAAGAGAAAACATCTCAACTCCATATATAATCAGTTTACTTTTATACCCCACCGGAGCAGCCCAAGATCACATGATATTAACTTAAACTTGCATTTGTCCAGCCTTTCTTCTCTTGTTGCACTGTAAAGCATATATTTGTTACATCTTAAAAGTTCTTATTTACTTTAATGTCTTCATCAAATACAACAGTCACTTAAAGTCTCCCCCAGCTCCAAATTTAAAATAACCCTGACTATATACTACAGAAAACCGCTTTACTATATAACAAGCAGATTATATCTTGCAATGTTTTATATAAATACTACAAAGAACAAAAAATGTTTTCCTTACAGATATGTTTTCCTTTTATTGTCCTTCTAAACATTAATGACATAAAGTGGGGTATATGCTTTACAGTCTACCCACAAGTTTAACAATGTCAGCAAAAGACCAACCTTTCTCAGCCACTTTTTCTTGCAAAGCATTATTTCTTAAATGTGATTTATGTTTCATAATATCACATTTCTTCACTAATTTCACTGTTGCTGGTCTTCCTCTTGTTCATTTCCATCTCCCAACACCAGAATTTGATTCATGTCCAAGGCACTCTTGATTCTTCTAGCGCACTGGAAGAGGTTTCACTGACAAAGTCTCTCTATGAGCATTTATTGTAAGAAGAATAACAGACACAGTCCTCTTATGTTTGATTACTCAGTCTTTGTTGGATAAACTTTTGTATTTCCTCCTTAGCCTGTTCTGCATCACAAATGTCTCTGATCCTCCAGGAAAAAAATATTTCAAAGACTGCTGGTTACAGAAGCCTGAACTGCAGAAATGCCTCTCGGCATTCCCAGACTGATGTGATAAATCTGCTTCTCTTCTGCTGGATTTACAGTGAATAGTCATTTTCCACAAATAGTCTGCTGTCTCCAATTTTTAATACTTTTCCCTTCTGACACAGGTTTGTTGGGATCAATTCTTTCTGCTGGTATGGTTGCATCTTTTGTAATATAGGTCTTGGCTGTTTTCTCACCACCAGGATGGGAGCATACACTCAATGTGCCCTTTCAATTAACAAATCCTGCTGTAGAACTACAGTCCAATTGATTGGCTGTGCTTTCATACACTCAATACAGTGTTCTTCCTTCCAGTTTCTGTGGTGTAACAGGAAATCTCAGGATTTCTCCATGCACTCTGTGTTACAACTCTACCATTTTTTAAACAGCTCTTGAGAAGTCTCATTCTCAACCAGTTTTTTCTTCATTTCAACCACAGATTTTTGCAGTTTTATCAGTTCATCTGGATAGCTAGTTAAAGCTTCTTCTATTTTTTTCCAGCCTTCTGTAATCTAAGTTGATATACTCCTTCAATGTTTCATTTATTTTAATCACTTCTGAGTACATTTATTTTTTCCTGTAAATTACTGGAAGCCACCTCTTGTACCAAAGCTGAAGCTTGAACTACTTTTTGTTGAAAAGCTACACAATTCTTCCAAGTCATTGTTTTCTCTTCACCTTTTCAAGTCAATTTTCTTTCAGTTTTTCTATATTTCTTTTTGCTGGCATCCAAGCAGTGTATTTACTAGCCATGAAGTGAATTTTACTCAAACTGGCAGAATCACTAGTCTTATTTCTCAGTTTCTTTTTCACACCGGGAGAGCTGAAATTAAGCTGTTGATCAGTGTGCAGCCATCTTGGAAGTCTATTTTCTATTCTTAGGAAAGCCAGCTTTGAGATAAAAATGGCCTTCCAGGCCATGGACAACACCAAGGCTTTCTTTAGCTACAGTATGTCTGCAACTTCAAAGGCTGTACACAACAATGTGCAGAGCTAATTGTGAATGGAGCCACATATACAGAGCTGAAAGATATAACAAATCTATTGGCCAACAAATTCAGCTTCAGTTTTAACCTCCCCCTGTCACCCCACAGGAAATACCACTGAACATATCCCCCACCTATCACTAAGGAATAGGTCCTAAATGCACTATCCAAGGCCAAGAACACTGCATTAATGGGTCCAGATAATATCCCAGAATGCCTCCTAAATAGCATGAAACATGATCTATCAGGACCACTGGAGTCATTACTTAACCACAGTCTCCAGTCCCTTGCCACACAAATGGAGGACTGCAACAGTCATCCCTCTACATAAGGATCGGCCTGACCCAATAAACAACAGACATATTAGTCTGACTATTCTGAAATGCAAAGCCATGGAAATGATTAATAATGACACTGGAAACCTCCAGACACTGGATCCAACCTAGTTTAGTTTTGTGAAGGGAAGATCATGCCTACTCAGTCTGGAAGACATCTTTGAGAAGTTCACCAAGGCAATGAATGAGGGTAAAACAATGCACACTGCCTACCTTGACCTAGCTAAGGCATTTGAATCAATACTCCACTCGGGCATCGCAAATAAACTCACAAAATGAAATATAAACCTCTATGTTACATACTTGATTACCAGCTGGCTCTCAGAATGCAGAAAGTTAAGATAGGGGAGTGCATCTCTACAAAGAGGCCAGTCATTAGTGGAAACCCTCAGGGCTCCATGCTGGGTGTTCTTCTTTTTGGTATCTGCTTCTTGGAAGTCAAGGCCAATGTCAAGGGTGTCAAATTGATTAAGTTTGCAGATGACTCCAAACTGAGAGCAGTCACAGAAGTTCCGCAAACTATTAATATCCTGCAGGAAGGGCTAATACAGATAAATGGCTGGTGCCATAGATATAGTTTAAAGCTCAGTGCCAAAAATTGTTTAACAGTACCCTTTACGGAGTTTGCTACTTCAGGAAAGTACCTCATTAATAACACACCCCTAAGAGAAGACCCAGTAGTCAAGGATTTTGGGATGAATGTAGACAGTAACCTGGTTTTCGAGCATTATGTGTCTATGGTAGTAAGGAAATCACTCTACTTTGCTCAACCTATAAGCAAGAATATGGCATCTACATCAAAGGAAGTCATCATTCTACTGTAGTCACCCCTCATCAGACCCAACATTCAGTACAATGCCTCCTTTAGCATGTACCTGTCAAGGCACATATAACAACTGGAATGTCCACAGAGATTCCTTACAAAAAGGATACAGAAAGTTAACAATTTCTCCTATGCAGATTACTTTAAAGGCCTATACTCTGTCTCCTACAAACTGTTAAAGGATGATCTACATATGGCATTACAAGAGATTTCGGGATCCCTCTCTAATGGGTCTTTTGCATATCCGCAAAACAAATAGTATCATTGGTACCCAATCCAGGGACTTCCACCTTGCTTGCAACATAAATAGGACATGTTGGCAGGACAGGTACAAATCTGATAGAATAACCCCTCTCTGGAACAGGCATCCCATCCATGTAAAGCAGAGTTCTTCCCCAGACCAGTGGATGTGAAATCAGAAATTTACCTCAGTCTGTCACCTATGTCTCTAATGGATAGACGCAACCTGTAAATGTTTGACAACGCATGTCCTAGCTTACACATACCCCTAAAAATAACCTCTAGGGATACAATTTGGGATGCATGGCTAGGCTTAAAAAGGCACTTGTGGTCATTAACCATAGTATGTACATATGACCCTATGAACAACTTTCCAGAGACACAGTTTGAAACTGCAGCTTCCCATTTTGTTGAACTTTCTTTCACATACTATGAACTCCAGCCAGACCTTAAACCTGGTTCCAATGACTGATTTAATTTTTACATGTACAATCATCTGCTGCAATACACATACAGACAGAAAGGTAGATAGGCAGACAGACAGCTTAAGATATAGCTATAGAAATAGATGCAGACAGGATACAGAAAAATGATAGCTATGGATCGATCTAAGCAGTATGCTCTGAACTGGTATCTTGATGAGGTTATTGTGTTGTTAGATGATATTTGTATAACCTTGTAAATGATATATCCTTTATAAATGCATGGGATAAAAACATCTAATATATTTAGCTAAGAGGAGGATGAAAGAAAAAGACACTTGATAAACAGTTCAAAGACAACAAATAATATACAGTTATTATGTTAAAAGGTTTACAATTAGTGATGTGGGATTAATCCTGCTCTTAGTACTTTGTGAAGGCTGATTTAACTGAATATGAAAAATTAATAACACTAAAGTCAGTAGTTGTCATTTAGTAAATGACTAAAGCCCATAAATTCTTCTATGTACAACCCTTCCCAGCTTTTCTCCTTCAGTTCTATGCTTTCTGCTTACATAGAAAAAGAAAGTATTTAAAAAGTGAAAAAAGAAAAACATGTCATGTATTTACACTCACGTTATCCATTTAGAAACTTTCCTGGATACTACCAGCTGACATCCCCACTCTTCCCTAAAAGAAAACAGGAGGTCACAGTCAGACACTTAATCCTTCTTCCCCTGGATGGCTCTTCTGCACCGTGGGATGGTACCACAACCCAGGTCAGCAGCAGGGGCAGATTCACCAATGTGTTATTAAAAGACTTGATAGTGGTGTCCATGGAGCTGTGACATTGTAAGGACATCGCCTTACTACTGGAATTTATAAACTCAGACAACTGATTCACTGTTGATGGCAATATAAATGCTTTAAACAAGCATGCACAGCATACTATGAAGATGTCTCCCAGCCAAGTAGTAGTCTCAGTGTGCTAACCCTGCTGGCATTAGCAAATTGTTTACCCACAAAGTAGTGGCAGTTTACCTAAAAATATCTACTTTTCAGAGGAAATGACTATGCCTGATGAGTTTAACAAAACTTAATCTTGTATAACCCTACTGAACACAAACCTCACAGAAAGTGACATATGCTTACTCTCATGCAAAATACTAAACATAGTTTCAAACAGTATTCTGTCAAAAAAATCTCTCGAAAAACACACATTATAAATCTCAAAGGTAATATATTTGGGGACAAAATGAAATTTAAGGAAAAATACCTCTTCAGTTTGTATCTGATTTACTGACTAAATCATCCACGTAACCTGAATGAAGCATACCTCTCAATTGCCCAGATTTTTGCCTCTTATTTATAGTTTACTCCTCATACAATTTGTGGTTTTCTGGAAAATCACTGAGGAATGAAGTCACTGAATAATGACTCACATTTGAGTTTCAGACTTTAAATCCCTCAGAAAATGTATGCTAACACTAAATATGTTATTCTAGTAACTTTAAGTTTATAAGAGCAATATTTAAAATCACTCCCTATTTTTTTTTATCTTTGTCCTCCCATTATTTTAGGCTATGCCCAGATTTCCTGAATTAAGAGACTGAGAGGTATGGAATGAAGTCATAAGGTTCTTCTCTAAAATTATAAGGTTCTTGTCTAAATCACAGCTAAATCTAATGGTTAAATCACTTTTGTAACCTGTATCATATTCTAAAATATTTATCTAAAACACAACTGAGTCTGTCCAAGAATACATTTCTTAGTACTGACTGCCATTCTTTCTTATCCCATTGTGACTGACAACATAGTAATACCTAGTCTTATAATGGTGATATAATGAAAATGGAAATGTTGACATTTAGCTCAAAACATTCATTCTTACAAGCCAATGTAAGTTTTGCAATATAATCACAGCATCTAAAAGATAAAAAGTCCTTACTGCATTATACTGACAATATATTTAGAAACAATGCTGTTTAACGCAATGGTTAGTTTCTTAGCACTCCAGTTTTACATTTTAGGTGTTGCCTGGACCACTGTTGAAAAGGGTCTTTGAACTACTTTACTTTACGTGGTTAAAAATCAACTGTTCACCCAGCCTGGCAGATAAGCAGGCAGCCAGCCATGCTGGTGGTATACAGGGATAAAGCCTTGAATACAGCCCAGGCAACTAGGGTTCGATTTGTGGTTTGGGTGCTTAATAGTGCAGCAAAAGAAGACTGACATGACCACCCTGGGTAGAGGGGGGGTGTTGTCCAGTCTTAAGCCACTGTTGCCGGACATGATGCCTGTTGTATGATAAGGACAAAGTCACTGGATGGGACAGTACAGGAGCAGGCATGTGTATAGTCATTCACATGATAGCTGTGCACACAGTTGCACATAAAGATTGTTATTTGCACACTGGTGGTCTCTAAAGAGATGCAGGTGCCTACATCACCAACCAAGGGGAGGGATTAGGGCCATTCATACAAAATGCTTTGACAAATGGGATGTCAACAACAGCACAAACTTCCCGTAGGTTGCCTGGATGATGACTCTTGCCCTACAGGATTTGACAGAAAATCCCCACCCCCACCACTAGTGAATGAATGGGCTTGAGTCTGATGGGATGAGGAGGCTCAATGTTGGGCAGGCAGAGGGGAGAAGCACCTAAGAAAATTAGACAGCTAGACAGATAGATACACAGATATGTTATTTTGTTTCTCACAAAGACTTAACATAAGTATAAATACTAGAACTGTAAAACAAGCATAAAAACATAACACAAATTGGCTTGGAATAGTTTGGGCTTAAAAAGGCATCGAGAAAAAATAATCTGGATAGCAGAAAAATGCAGCTAGCCGCTAGCTAATATGAATTTGGGAAATGTATTACTTATTGCCTCTACTGTAACCACTGTATCACATCTGTCACAGCACTTTTTATATAAAGTACCTTTCAGCTACATTCTGAACAAACTTCTAGGAAACTGATTCCAATATAATGAAACACTGACAGAAGACTTCTATGTCAGATGTACTTTTGTTTTATGTCAAACTAAAATGGCTTAGGAAGACCTCAAATGAGTTAGGAAATCTAGTAAACTTGTTAAATATAGCATAAGCCAACCAAACAAATCCCATTGGTACATAATGTATTTATAAAAACTCACCTAGTAGAATTGTCCTGGAAAAGCTCTGGTTTAATTTTGTACAACCAGTCCACCAGATGAAGATTTGCACATTTCAAGGGTGATGCATTAACTTCTTGAAGATTATTCTGAAAAATTCTAGTAAAAATACAATAACAAGAATAAAAAAATGAAAAAGGTAAAATCTGTATATTAGTGCATTCATTACTGAAAGCAAAATAATGATTTAAATCAAAGTTTCTTCTCAACTATACAAGAAATTGAGAATATTGATAAAAATATGGAATACAACGCCCTTTTTGAATGTACCTCACAACACATCTGCAGCAGCTGGAAAGGCCACAGAAGTACCTCACAAAGAGGATTACTGGCCTCAAACAAAAACACTGACCACCTCAAAAAACTCCAGCTTTACTCCGTAGCATATCGCCTACTCCGAGGCAATCTCTGCCTAACATATAAAGCTATGTCAAACCCAGAGCTGTTGGACATGCTACACCTAAAGAAATCCCAATCCCTCCAAGCTACACGCTCTAGGGACCTAAACCTTGTTACCACAATAAACAGGACACACTGGAGGGATAGATTCCTGTCCCAGAGACTTCCTATACTCTGCAACAAGCTACCCATCTATGTCAAGCAAAGTTCTTCATTAGCACTCTTCAAGAAAAATCTTGATGAGTTGATGGGAAACAGGAAATACACCCTGGGGATCACTTCTGTGTCTCTGCTGGACAGTGGCACAGGAAAATAACTTTCTTGGGTGGCGTAAGCTATGGTACCTTGCTGGCTAGGCTTATGTAGGCCCTTGGGCCGATAGCTTAGTACCTACCTATGAACTTTTTACTTCTAATGTAGGTTTTCAGCTAATGTTAACCATACAAATAACCCATCTCAACCACTGGGTGATTATATCATACAACCAGGAAGTACTATAAACAAAGAAATATACAGCACAAAATTCCTACTTAACATTATGTGATAATTTCTTCTGTTTTCTTATACTGCCACTTAAAAATAAGTCTAAAAGTCAAAATTATCATAATCAACTGGCTGTAATCAACTATGTTATATCACAATAAGAAAAGAGGAAATAAACTGGTCCTAATGCATAAATTGGATCTTCCATAGTAAAAGATGTTTCCATTAGCCCCCTTACATCCATAACAATTGACAGTTTTTCTAGGTGATTTTTGAGCAGTACATGCCAACCATTAAACTCCCAATCAAACAGTATGCATTTATTCTCCAGTTTTGGGGCTTTTACCCACAGGTGAGCCAAAAGGTGTCTAGAATGGAGCATCAATCAGGCAGCTATGAAGATAATTTGTGCTCAAGGCAGCCTCCTGGCAACAATAGCATCTGAATGGCCTATGAGTATCACCTGGGTGTGCAAGGAACAAGCACTTGTAAACACCGCAGATGTTCATTATTCCTTCTCCATATGGATGCATACTCCCAAACACCCACTAATAAGCCTATCACGTAATTGTGGTGGAGTTTGGTTCACTGAGCCTAACACCCACCCCCCTGGCCTTCCTCCAAGGGGATTTTGCAGTACATGGATCTCCAGGATGGGCATGTCTATCTCCCCATGTCAGTGCCATCAAGTGCCTAAGCCACTAAATGTCCTCAGGTTGTCAGACCCATAGTCAGCGCTTTATCCCCCTACATCAATGGATTGGCTACCATAATGATTACCCTTAAACTTGTAACATATTCAGCTTGACTCTGAAAGCAGTTATTTGAAATCATAAATGAAATGTTACTTGCTACACAGAATATTCTATTTACCACAACAGTTAACTCACAGTGTTTGGTTTGCCAGTTCAGTTACTGGCTGAGGTACCCTCTGTGTTGAATCTCTATTGTATCCATGTACCACAAATTAATCAGTCATCCTGTAGATCTATAGGTGTGTGCACCACGCAAGAAACCCTGTGTGTGTGCATGTGCACACAAGAGGGCATGTGTGTGTGCTGTTGTGCATCCTGTTGGAAACTACAATCATATCGACAACTAGTTTCTTTGTCTTGTGTTCACTAAATGTCAGAACATTCTCTGGCTCCCATGAACCCTGAATATGATAAAGGTGGTATTACACAATGAATAAATGAAGTATCTTAAGACAACACCCTGACAGAGAGAGAGATTGAGAAATAAAACCCTAAGTCCCACAGATCCAGGTAAGACAGCATTTTGGTAGAGAGAGGCAGAGACATAACACCCTGACTGAATCCTGCAGACATAGATTAGATTGGTGGCACCAGTGTAGAGAAGCCAGCAGGGGAGAAATGGGAGTGAAGGGATGAGGACAGCTTATCCATCACAGAGAAGAAGAATCTGGCAGTGTCCACAACTGGAGTACTATATGGAGAAACCCCAGAAGTGGGCCTCACATTAATAGGAACTTGTGAGCATACACCCAGCCAAGGAGTGCTCACATTCTAGCCAAGCAGTGTAACTGTACCAAAGTGGACATTTACATATTTACATACATACAAATATTACAAGCACGGGCATTAATGCCCTTATAGCTCGCCAACATACCAGAACACTTGTTCCCATAATAAGTGTCCAGGCTGTTCTTAAAAATATCTAAACTAGTACTTGCTTTAATGTAATTTGCTAGTCTGTTCCATGCATCAGCTCATCTGTCAGAGTGTCAATTAGTACACTTTTCATTCCTATAGAATCTTCTACATAGGTTGCCTGATGATTTTCTAGTACTTTTTGATAACCCCAAACATTCCCAGAGGTAGTTGTCTCTAAATGCCCTATATACTTGAATAAGATCTCCTCTTAGATATCTGTGAGAAACACTGTACAAGTTCAGATATTTTAGTCTAACATAAATTTTCACATCCATGGATGCCCTTGGTATATTTCTACTGTACTCTTTCCAGTTTATTCATGCCTGTCTTCTTATAGGGTTTCTATATTGTTATTCCATACTCAGGTATGGGTCTAATGTAACTAATAAACAATGACTTAATTCTTTTTGATTTCCTACACTTTACAAATCTTTTTATACAGCCTAGGTCTATAACTATCATTAACCAATGGGTTGATATGATTAGAAAAACCCAAAGCTGAATCTACCAATATACCCAGGTCCTTAAATGAGTCTACAGTTTGTCAATGTGTGCTGTATTAAATATTCACCTTTCAATTTATGTCTCCCAAATCGCATATCCTTAGTTTTTGATGTATTTATCAGCATATTATTCTCCTGTGCCCAAATGATCAATTTAGTCAAGTTATTTTGCAGACATGCCTTATCTGTAATACATGTAATCGCTTCAGGTCATCTGCATATGGACTATAGAACACCTCAGATGAAAATTTAGGTCTGAAAGATACAATCTAAATAAGTAAGGGCCTGTGACAGAGTCCTGTGGGACACCCTGACTGTCATCAAGGATTTCACCAGTCCAGTTACTGTATGATACTTGCCATGTCCTATTTGTAAGCCATGCAGCTATCCATCTTATCAAGAGTACATCAATACCTAGTTGTACTAATTTATTGATCAGTGTTTTCTGTATGACTCTGTCAAATGCTGAAGTTAAATCTATATAAATTACATCACAGCACAATTTTTCACTTATAGCTGTTATTATATTGTTATAGAACATCATGTTACAGGTGGTAATAGATCTGTTTTCAACATATGCATGCTGATATATGGTTTCAAGTCCCAACCTATCCAGTTCTGACAATAACTTATCCAATATTACCTTCTTCCGCAATATGAAAGTAGACTTAAGGGGCTGTAGTCTGTATGACTCTGGGTTGATCCTACTCCCCTTTCCCTTGAAGACAAGTTTAATAAGCTCATGTCTCCAGTCTTGAGGAATCTCCCCATATTTATATGACCTAGTGAATAATAGATATAATGGTACCATAAATTCTTGCTGAGGTGTTCTCATGTCATTGTTACTAATTCCTTCTCCTCCCTGTGCTTTGTTTGGATCCAATTTGTACAGTTCTTTTTCAATATAATCTAATTTGATTCCAGAATCTGGGGTTACATGGATGTCACTAGGACAATTTATAACCCTTTTGTGGAGCCAAATTGTTTTGCATAAGATTTTGTAAATATATCTATAATCTGTTGCATATGAAAATAAATTTTAGAATCTGCACATAGTTTATCAATTTGTGTCTTTACTCCTTCCACATCTTATGTACTTATAAAAAGGTTTTCTATTATGCTCAATATCTTTATATAAATGTTCTTCAAATTTTTCTTGACTTTGTCTCACACTATGCTTAATCTTTGTCCCGCTTGTTTATTTCAGTTTTCAAAGTTGTAGTTAGACCTCTCTTCCATTTCTTTTACTTTATGTCTCTCAGCTTAATCATATATCTCTGTGGTGCTGTGGTAGCATTGTCGCCTCACAGTAAGACGTTGTCCTGTTCGATTCTCAGCTACAGCGTCTTCTGTGTGGAGACATGCGTGAATGGGCGTACCTTCGTTGAAGGTTGTGCGTCAGAGCTGACAACTCGGTACGGAAAAATCTACTGCCAATCATTAGCGGACCGGAGTTCCGCTGTGGCGACCATTAACCGAGAAAAGCCGAAAGATACAACAACAACAACCTTAATCATATATCTTGTTCTTATGGAAATATAACCTCCTGATGTTAAACATTTTTTTTCATTTTTTGCACTCAAACAATTTCTCTTTCAACACTTTCCACATTCCATAAACAGTTTTTTCCACTGAAGACCACACCCCAGTTAGTTTTACATAGCAACTGTTTTGCTTCCATATAATTAACACTGGAGTTCAGAGCTGCAGGGACTGCATTACACTTGTTGACCAATGGGGAGGGTAGTACAAGCAGTAGAAATAATCCAAACCCAAGCAGGATGAAAATCACAATCCACAACTTTTTTTTTTATGTCCTTGTATCTTCTAGTGCCAGAAGAAAGAGAGAAATGAACAGACCTATGGGGAAAAGGACCCAATGGTTTTAAGGACAGCAAAGAAAACAACAGGAGAAAAAAAAAGAAGCATTTTAGTTTATTAGCTTCTACTAGAGCAATTTCTTTAACGACACTGAAAAGTCTAACCGCTGTTTACTCTTAACCAGGTGTACCTCAGAGTCCTCAAATACATTATGAACTCGCCATAGAGAAGAGTGAATAGCAAATTTGTTTGCCGGGTTGCATGTGCACAACTCAAAAAAAACTTCTGTCAGCTAGTATTTAGTACAGAAAACAAGTGAAAAGCAACATGTACAGTGGAACAGCATACTCTGTATGTGCATGGTATAATAAGCACTAATCCATGCAAATAGTGAGGCAGAGCTAGGTCAAACAACAGAATGCTGGAGAATGTAGTACTGTGAGAGTATGTAAACGACATGTGCACAAAGAATGACTACTGGGAAAAAGGGTTTCAGCATTGAAAAGTTGTACAACACTGCAGGCTGTGGTGCCTGCACAACAGTTTTAACCTATCTCCCTTTCTTGAAGTATATGAATGCATGCAATGGAGCCACTCCAAGTGCCAGTGTGTATACTCTCTCCTATGTCACCTTGATATACTTCCTGTCACATGCTGCTATAACATGATATGTTTCAAGAAACGACTCCCTGCCACTGCTAGGAGTCACTCACACCCGAAAGTGGGATTCCCCTCAGACACTCCTGCACTTGCTAATCCTTCCACCACTGCAGCCACAAGTTAGATGTCTAAGCCCCTACCTGAATTTAGGTCTCCATCAGACAGCGATGGATATCCTTCCTATTTAACACTGCACTTGCTGCCTTGCTTCCATGTCAGTGCAAGAACCACTCAGGAAGGGATATTTCCATGAGGAAATCATGCAAAGCATTGCAGTCTATAAATTTGTTTAGCATACAGGCTATAGCACTAAGGGAGGAAGATTTCTTACAGAAAGATTAGAGAGCTTTCATGGCAAAGCACCCATTTAGCAGACAAAAATGTAATCACTCTGTTGTTGTTGCAGATGATACCTGTTTGAGGACACATATAAGGTTTAACAGAAAGTCCACTAGCAGCGCCCAGCCTTGCCCACCATGCCTGACATGTGACACACAATTACGATGGAAGAGCAAAAGAAGTAATGAGTATGTAAGTAACACATAAAAGTGTACTCGCAAGCTACAGTATGGCAGCAATGTGCACCATTTTCCCGAACACAGCAAAAATCTCTATGAGGGTTATACTATTAGGCCTGAAGGAACAAAGTAGGAAAATAAAAGGATGAAGCTTAATTATGTGAAAATGGAAAATTCACAGTGCCAGAGTTAAAGAAAGATGATGCTCAACAATTAGCAGCTAAAACAGTGAGACAGAAAATAAAAACAGTGATGTATAATCAATCACAGGGAAGTCTCTAGGAACAGACAGTACTCCTGTGGAAATCTGGTAGTTAGGAGGGAAGGATGCAACAAACTTTGCCCAACAATATGTTAAAACAGGAAAGTACAGCCTTCTGTACCTACCTTAGTGACGGGCAAGGGAAACAATGAATATACCAACAGTACTTCAAGTGCCACAGAATTGACCACCAAGAAGTAAAACAGCTTGCCATCCATAAGCAACAGGAAACACGAGACTGTAATGCAGCAGATAAACACAGTCCACACATGCTGGAGCACAACACCAGTGTACTTGACCACTGGAAGGAAGTCAATGAATCAGCTGATGCCCAGACATATAAAGCTGACATCAAAGAGTGAGCTGGTTTCAAATTCCTACAAAGCAGTGCATCTCCAGAAAGAAAACCACAACTATGAAATATGTCCCTGGTGAGGGAAGAGCAAAATACAAACAGTGTATACAGACTTGTATGTTTAACACCTTCTTCAACATAAGGCAAAGACAGAACTCCCTAAAAGTACATTTGTAAAGTTGCTGCCTAACCAGCAAGATGACTTCACAGTTCATGATGTTACAACATACCAGAAAACCACAGAAAGATACGAGCATATGCCTACCAAAGGATTTGTCTTAGTATCTCTGCTGATAATACTGCCTGAATCTGAATAAGAAGGGAATTGACTGCTTTTTCATCTTGTCAGCATTTTATTTTAGTAAGAAGGATGAGACCCTCCTTCTTTGAATACAAATAACAATGAAATACTGGTTACACTGGACTTCAGAGGTTCTTTTAGCCTGATTGATTTGAGGTATTTGCCTCCTTAAAATCCCTGTTAGCTGTAGGACAGAGCTTTCAATGCCACTCAGTATCAGAACTTATTCTCTTGCCTTCATGTACAGGGAATTAATTGCATTTTCATTTCATCAGCATTTTACTTCAGTTATAATGGTGAAAGCCATATTTTTGACTTGGCATATTAACACTGACTGTCTAGTTATATTGAATGTAAGGGATTCCTTGTGCCATACTGACTTGGTAGGGGGCACGTGTTCCTCCTTAAAAGGTATATTAGCCTAGATTGTGTAAGTTTGTAGCATGCATTTACACTACTCAGAGCTGGAATTCATGGAGTTGATTGTGGAACACTTTGTTAGCTGTAATAGTTAGAGCATACGTTTTATTGTTTACACAAGTGTCTGTACCTCGGTAGTGTTTGATATACAAAAACTTGTCATTAAACATGCCTATAACCATAAGGTTTGAGACAGGGGAAGTAATTACCCAAATCATCAGGAATGAATTATGACTGTTCAAAACTGGTGCAATCAAAGCCAGTCTTTTGACACAGACGGAAAACCTCCAGTAATCTAACTACATCTAGCCAGGCATCAACCAAACTAGTCAGGCATGGATCCAGGCAGCAGGTAACAGAAGACATACTTTAAATCAAATAAACAAGTTCAAAATAGTCAAGTAACTGAAATTCAAAAAGTTCAAGCAAGACACTTTATACGGGTACTGAAAATACTCACTGACCCTATCATGGAAGATGGCAGTGCCCTCAATGATGCCAGCTTAACTTCAAAGAAATGAACTGCTAACTTGCATTGTTCAGAGAAAATAATTCTACGGGTAAAAAGGTGAGTCAGACAGTTCAGCCTGAAAAAACAGAAACTGCATAGTTAGCCAAACAGACATGGAAGAACCCTCCCTTGAGGGAAAATTTGTCTTTTATAGAAGATCTCTGCCTGTTAAATAACAGAGAGTTCATCAAGCCTATGTCTGACATCAAAGACAGCAATGCATCTCCATTTATGATCAAGTCTTTGCCCTTGTCTTCTCCATACACTGAGCTCCATGTCACATCATGGTTCTTACAGTTTAAGGTGAAGATGGAAGCAAATCAGAAGAGAACTTTATTATAGTATGCAAGCAAATCTTCAGAAACACCTTCATTGAGAACCAAATGGAACTGGCAGAAGGCTGGGGCAAAATAACCCAAAAGTACAACATTCCAGTTCCTGCATTCCACCAGCTCAAGAGCAGGATGAAACTGGGTTAGAGCAAATGAAAATTAAACAAGATGGTGGTCAGACCATGAGACATGTTTTACCACCAAGTCAGACGCAGACACATCGAACCGGAAAATCAAATGTGGAGTGCACCCAAAATGATGTGTAGCATCAATGCAATTTCATCCTTTCAGTCACCATTGAAAGATCATGATCATAGATGAAGATGGGGACAAAGACTGGCTGCTTAGATCACTGGATGGGGAGTCTCAACTCCTCTGCAGTCTATCTTTTCCTTAAGACTAGGGGGAAGTTTAAACATTTTTTTTTTTTTTGCAAAACTTATAATGGTCTCTAGACTGATTGCCTAGTACTAAGAGCCTGTAGTAACAGTGTAAAAAATTACACAGAAGGAAAGCATGCAGCATGGTGTCACCAAAATGATAAAAAGCAGTTATAATGTGGCTGAGGTATGAAAAAAGATACAAAAAAACTCAGCACATTTACATTAGGAAAAAAAAAAGAGAGAGAGAGACAGCATGAGTACAGGAAATGGACACATTGTACTGGCTGAAGGCAAAGAATGTGGTGCTAACCAAGGAGACACAAAGTAGTAAAGAAGTTGTGTACTTCAAGTAAAACTTACAGAGTGAGTCAGACCTTTGGAATATACTATGCAAGGCAGTAATTTAATGTAAATCATCAGAGTGGTTCAAAAATGACAGATCAAAGAAAAACTAAGAGACATATATGTGAGGGGCAGTAGCATGAGGCTAGTAGCAATCATTAGATTTGTCAAACGAATGTAATCAGACAGATCCTTCAGACTACAACTAATATTCTGTACAGATCATTATATGGGGTCTATATTAGAACATCGAAGTTTCAGAACTTCGAATATTCTAATATCGACCCCTATTAAGCGAAAACTGATAACATCGAAAATTCAGAACAGCGATTTATTTCCTAGGGAAATAAATTGCTGTTCCAAAACACATACACACAACACAAACACACCAAACAAACAGCAATCCACACACATACACCTAAAATCTTACATCTAACCCTACACTAAACTGTGGATACACCATTATCTACCCACTTACCTTAACCCAAACCCTAACCCTAAGGTCTGTCACTATCGCACAAGCACCCCACCCACGCCCTAACCCTAACTGAACTACCCCGCCCTAACCCTCACGTCCACACATTCGCACACTTACCTGACCCGCGCCCTAACCCTAACTCACCTAACCCACCCTAACCCTCACGTCCACACAATCGCACACTTACCTGAACCCGACCAGTAACTTTCTACCACAGTGCTGAAAATAGCGAAGCGATATGAACGGACAACCAAATTCTTTCTCTAGGAAAGAATTTGGTTTTCTGTAACTTCGCTATTTCCAGCTTTTGCTGAATAGGGGTCAATATTAGAACAGTCAAAGTTCTGAAACTTCAATGTTCTAATATAGACCCCATTACATGCAATACCATCTAGCTTTATTTGCTGCTTACTCACAAATTATATTTAACTATAGTTCACTGAGTTAAGACCACCCCAGGTGTAATTATGTGAGGTGTTGCCAGCTATGTCAGGAAAAACAGGGCAGTGGATGTGTAACATATGCCAGCACAGCTAGCTGGAATTTTGTAAAGAATATGTCATTTGCATATAAAACTGATTTGTACAGATGCTTGTGTTGAAAATGTATTTGTAAAGTTGCTAGTGTTAAAAATGTATCAACAGTGTGTTCTGTTGGACAGAAAAAATATACACATTCATATCAGACTGCACTGTTGTAAACAGGATACTGGAAGAGAAGAGGTTAATCTCAGTCCAGATACCATTGAAAAATAGCAAGAAATTAAATAATTTAGGTCATAAAGATTGCATCTTACAGTTCTGATTGCAGACAGACTAAATGTCTGTGCCAGTTATAAAAATCTCAGCAAAGCACTGTTTGTGTGTATGGTAACATATATGTGCTAAATTCTAGTTCAGTTTCTAACAGTGGAGGTAGCATGGGAACCAGAAGTCAGATGACCAGATCTATGCAATGTCATTCTGTAATCTAAGACAAAAATGATGTTTTAATACCAGATGAGAGAGAAGTTTCCTGACCGTCTGTTTTTGGAACCTTATAAAGAAGGACCCCTCACCTACTTCATCTTGCCTTTCTCTAGTAAGTGACCAGAGAATAGTAATTCTTTAGATCAGTAAGGAAGATATAGTGAGATTAGTTAAGTACTGCTTTTCTGTATCTGTTTGAATCGATTCATCTGTGCTATTTTAATATTTCCTGTGATTGAAACTCTGGTGTTTATTGTAAATAGATATTTAATATGTTCATGTTCTTTTCTTATTTATTATTAAATATATTTACGCTTTTCATTGTGGCTGGTGTTTTAGAGAATATTTTAATCTCTGAGAGTACTTACATATAATTGGTGACAGCTCTGGCCGCTCCTGAAACTTTGCTGTTGGTCAAACTACCATTTGTGTTAATATTAATTTCACTCAATATAATTGGGTACCCTTGTAAAACCTTAGAGTAGCTGGCTTTGGAGAGTCTGGTGGCAGTAACTATCTTACAGTCTGAGCAGAAGGGGGTGTAGCTAGTAAATCTGTGCCAGCCTTTCCCAGGTGTGTGTGTGTGTGTGTGTGTGTGTGTGTGTGTGTGTGTGTGTGTGTGTGTGTGTGTGTGTGTATGTGTGTGTGTCTGTGTGTGTCTGTGTGTCTGTGTGAAAATCAAATCTCAAAGGGAGTGTGGGTCAGCTACTTGAAGCAGGGACAAAGAGCACTGGTTTCACAGAGAGTGTGTTGGACGACTTGGCTTGGATACTTGCTGAGGATTCAACTTTACAGCTGTATCAGTGGAGAGATTTACTGGGGGCCTAGAGAGAGAAAAAAAATGAGAGAAACCCAGCCCCCAGACTGAATGCATTCCCTGTGTGCTCTTAAAGGAAACTGTGCTTGATGCAGACAGCTGCATCTGGAAATACTGTATCTATTTTGTTCCAAGTGAATGTCCCACACCAGTGTCAGTGGTGAGGATTCAGGCTCCTTGATTACTGGCACAGAAGAGGGATGTCATACGTGCGTGTGTGTGTGTGTGCGCGCGAGCATGTGTGCATATACATACACATGAGCATGTGTGTGAAATCTCTAACATGATGTTATGCATTGGAAAAACACAACTGTGAGCCCTCACCTTAAATGTGTATGAAGAAACAGTACTCATTAATATTACAAAAAGGGTTTGCATTATAATGAAAATGTATGTATGTATTTATTTATATTTCATTAATTAACTATGAATGATCTGATTGAGATAAAAGCCCATTTTCAGTATAGGCTTGTGAAGAACAGCTCCAAAGTTAAAAAGTAGAAGTAACAAAAAAATCAACTTACATGTGCATTCCTGCTTGCATATATAAAACAATTACAAAATGCATGTGGACATAAACTGTACCTAAATAGAAATCAGTAATGAAGATTACAAATAAATACATTGACGGTATATGGCATAGTTATATATAAGGTTAAAAACGCAGACAGTATAGTGGTTGTTTGATAAGACACATTATAACAGGTTTTGGGTCGGAGATCTTAGGTCTCAGTAAGGCATGCATTTTGGAAAGACATTAGAGACAGGTGGGCATCTGCTGAGTTCATATAGAATTTTATTTGTTTTTACCTGGTTAAATGTTAAAAGGTGTTTTAACTCAAACAATCTTATGAAGTGCTTTACAATGATGAGTTTTGTTGCAGACTTTAGGACCAAATTTGTAATTTTATTGTACGTTTCTTCTTGCTCATTTATGTGAGGTTTTGGAATATTAGTAAGGATATAGGATAGTAGTAACCAGTTTGGGTGTATTTATTTGTGCTGTTTCTGTAAGGTAAGGTTAGGTTTTGATTTGTGTAACATACCCAAGTTTTTGAAGTTACACAGTTAACATGTTTTCTTATGATTTGTATAACATAACCAAGTTTTTGAAGTTACACGGTCAACATGTTTTCTTAAAGGATAACTTATGATCTATGAATACACCAAAACATTTGTCATGAGGGATGGTTAACTGGTGCATTACTTTGAGAAGTAACTGAGAATTCACTGGAGCCAAATATGAGTAGTTTACTTTTATTAGCATTTCATAAAAAGATACGAGTCTTTAAGTCAGTGCTCTAGGTTTTGAAGGTTAAGCTGCGTGGAATGATCCAACTGATTGAGCTAGAAACAGTAGATATAAGTGGAATCATCAGTGTACTGTAATGTGGAATAAGAAATCCTGGCATGCATGCCATTTACAAAGGTACAGAACAGACTAGGTCCAAGCATTGAACCTTGTGGAACATCTATATTACTGAGCAGAAAAGTGGAAACTGCTTGACACCATTCTACTGCTTGTTTTAGATTAGACAGACAACTTCTGAACCATTCTAGTTTGTTGTATGCCAGAACCATATTATCCACCATTTGTAAACGGAGAATGTAAGAGATTGCATCAAATGCCCTGGAAAGGTCTAAGAGAATAGGGCCAGTGGAAAGGCACTTATTTTTGTATGATTAATGGTATTTAAGAAGGATAAAGGAGCAGTTTCTGTACTGAATCAATGTCAAAAAACATCTGCAAGTGATAAACTGTTACTTCTAAGGTGATACAACAGCTGCCTTTTCATACATTTTTCAAGTATTTTAGAGACGGAGATAGCATAGCAATAAATCTGATTACTAAGGGAATTGTTTTATTTGCATTTGCTTTCCAGGGTAGAGCACTGACCACCATAGACCTTTCTCAGACTCAGCCCAGGAGCAGTGTCTTGTTAACTTACTTGCTCACAGTCACACATTTAAGTAAAAGAGGCTTGGGGAATCAAACCTTGCACCTCTGGACCACAGGAAAGAACTCATTAACAGTCCCTTAATCCTCTAATCCAACTACTAGAGTTTGTTCCTCCTTTACAAAGATGTATTACATAATACTGCTTCCAAAGGACTGCAGCGCAAGATTCACTTATGGACTTATTTAGAATTATTGTAATAAGGTAATAAGGTTATTATATTGGCTAAATTTCACAGATATCCAGATGGAAAAATGTCAGGAGCTAGTGAAGAAGATTTCACCTTTTGTAGTAACTTTTTTCATTTCAGTGACACTTGCTGATGGCTCAGTCAGAGATGTAGCTGTTTAGACACTTAGTGCCACGCTCTGACCCTCCCCAAGCTCCACAGACTTGAGGCAGAATGACATATCTCCCCAACTACCTGTCTCCATAGGGGTTCCCCAAGGATCCATCCTTGAACCCCTACTCTTCTCTGTTTTCACCAATAATCTAGCCTCTGCCACCAAACATGGCACACTCATACAATACGCAGATGACTCAACCATCATCTGCTCAGCCCAGTCCCTACCCAAACTGCAAAAAGTCACACAGGAAGCCTTTTCCTCTGTTGAAACTTGGTTATCTGATGCCCAATTAATACTCAACCCAAACAAAACTAAACTACTCATCTTCCAACCCACCAAACATACTCAAAACAACTCTCACTTTAACATCACAGCAAAAGACAACACCACTATATACCCAACTGAACACACCAAATTGCTAGGAGTGGAAATAGACAAACTAAAATTTGACATTCACATATCCGTGACCATAAAAAAGTCCACAAAAAACTAGGAGCGTTGTACAGAAATAAGCAACTTCTCATCAAAGCAGCAAAGATTTCAATAGCAAATTCCCACCTTATCTCCACCCTACTTTATGCCTCTCCAATATATACCAACCTAAGGCATTGCGATCTAAACAAGCTACAGACCTGCTACAACAAAATTGCCAAATTCGCCACAGGGGCATCCTACCATAATCACCACTGTCTCTCACTTGCTGAACTGGGCTGGCTTGAACTCCCTCACCTCCTTCAATGGTATCAACTCTCACTCGCCCACAAACTATAAACCATCCACTAAATGTCCATCCCTACAGAATCTACTCCAACAATATTGCACCACCAGACCACTAAGATCCAGCAACAAAAATCACTTGCAGATCACTAAAGCCAATAACTCTGCTGGTGAAGCACTATTCTCTTGCACCATAGCCAAATGATGGAACTCCCTCCCACCCACAATTACCTCCATACCATCATGCACCCACTTCAAAACTTTACTAAAAGCGCACCTAAAATCATGCTGGCTATGCCCTTGCAACTCCCACTCTAATATCACCCACCCCATCCAACCACTACCTTTCTTTCCACTCCACTAACTACCTTGATTATAGCAAGCTCAGATGCTCATAAGCCTAGTACTTATTATACAGCAGGAACTTCTTATTGTAACATTTGTTAATGTCTGTTATGTACTTCACAGATAAAAATTCTAGTACTCTACTGATGTACTATGTTCTTCATCTGTAAATATGGTGCAAGTAATTGCTATGTAAATTGTTAATCGCTATGTAATCCAATGTAACTACTGTCTGTTTATTTTAACTGTGGAGCTTTTCTCCCCAGGCCTCCGCTAAAAATGGACCTACGTCCAGTCGGACACTCCCGGTCAACAAATATAAATAAATAAATAAAGAAAATAATAATATATATATATATATATATATATATATATACACACACACACACACACACACATATATATATATATATATGTTTATATATACACACACACACACAAATATATACTATCCCCCATAGAAGGAAAAAAAACTGAAACAAAGAACTCCTGAAGGTAGTAAAATTATCCACCAGGTCCACAAGGAGTCTTTGGAAGGGGGAAGGAGGGAGGGTTCGTAAGAATGAATGGCGAGATGGACAACAAACATGAAACGTTATGGTGAGTACCTAACTTCTTTATGTTATGTTGTCTTATCTCGCCTTCATTCTTACAATGATAGGATAGTGTCCCTAGTACCTTCTCCCCGGGTGGCTCACGAAAGTACACCTTTAAGCACAGTGGAACCAACGGAGGCCCTGTCCCTGAAGGCCAAATCCACTTTGTAATGTGTGATAAATGTATGAGGAGTGGTCCAAGTAGTTGCTGCACAAATATTATCCATAGGAATTCTGGCCTGAAAGGCAGAAGACATAGCCATTGCTCTAGTGGAATGAGCTTTCACTTTGAATGGTAAATCTCTGTTATTTGAAGTATAGATAAACGTAATATAGTTTGGGAGCCAGCTGGAAAGAATAGTTTTAGAAAATGAGCTACACTTTTTTGCATCCGAGAAGGATACGAATAACTGGTCAGATTTTCTAAAATCTTTGGTCCTATGCAAATAGAATCTGAGTTGTCTGTGCATGTCTAGTTGATGTAATTTGTATTCTGTCTTGCTGCTATGATTAGGAAAGAACACTGGAAGCTCAATTGATAGATTTATGTTAGTTGGAGAAAAGACTTTGGGTAAAAATGATGGATTACTATCCTATCCTTATGAAATATCAAAAATGGCGGTTTAATAGAAAGAGCTTGCAACTCTGATACCCTTCTGGCAGATGTTATAGCCAACAGAAAAATAGTCTTCCAGGAAAGAAACTTGAGGTCTGAAGATGATGAAGGTGGTAACATCAGGTCAGACAGAACAAAATATAAATCCCAAGAAGAAAGGGATTCCTTAAAGGGAGGTCTTAATAAGAAGGCACCTTTCAAGAAGGCTCTATACAACCTATGTGACATTAAGTTCGAGACAGAATCACCAATCTGGGAATTTGATATTGCAGCAAGTTGTACCCTGATAGCTGCTGCAGCTGAACCTTGTTGGAAGAGTTCTGCAAAAATTTCAAAACAGAATGGCTGGATGCAGAAAATGGATTAATGTTCCTGCTTTGACCCCAAAGGGAAAAACTTTTCCATTTGCTAGAATACAGTTTTCTAGTGGAAGCTTTTTGAGAGGACATTAAGATATGTTTAACTGTAGGAGTGAAATTTTGAAGCCTGACTAAATTGGGAAGTGGAGCAGCCAAGCTGTCAATTTTAGGGTGCAGAGAGAAGGATGAAGTGTACATGACATGTATCAGCAGGTCTGGAACTGGGTCCAGAGTCCAAGGCTTCTCCTGAAGATGAGGCCAAAGGAAGGGGAACCAAACTTGAAGAGGCCAGTAAGGAGCAATGAGAATTATCCTGCTTCCCAAGGACTGTGCTTTCTGAATGACTCTGTGTATGAGAGGAAAAGGAGGAAAGGCATACAGAAGTCCCGAGGGCCAATCGTGAGCAAGTGCATCTCTCAGTGTCTCCCCCGGAGGGGGGATTAGGGTGAAGTAGTTGCTGCACACGGCATTCATGGGAGTGGCAAAAAGATCGCAGAGAGGCTGTCTCTATGTTCAGAAAATTATTTCCCCTACATTGTGACTGAGAGACTACTCATGAGGCATTAAAATTGCCCTGCTCAGCTTGTCTGCTATCACGTTGGGACTTCCCCAGAATGTGCGTTGCTATTAGAAAGCGATGGGAAGAAACTGCTCATTGCCAAACTCTTAGGGCCTCGCGACAAAGGGGGCAAGATCTGGTTCCCCGTTGCTTATGTACCAAACCACACACATATTGTCTGACTGTATCGCAATAGTCCCTAGAGGTATAGAGTCGTGAAGTGCTTGCAACGCAAGAAGCACTGCTTTCACCTCTAGGACATTTATATGCAAGTGAGCCTCGTGTTCTTGCCATGTACCTTGGACTGTTCTCCACAGATAATCCCCCCCCATCCTATCTGAGAAGCGTCCGTGGTCACCATAGCTATGGGTTGTTGTGGAACAAAGGGTCTCCCTATGGTCGCATGACTGGAGTGTATCCACCATCTTAAGTCGTTTTTGCATGATTCCGTTATTCTGATGGGTGAGACATAGGAAACTCTTGAAGTGACCATTGGGAGAACAAAAGCCACTGAAGGATCCTCATGTGCATTCTGGCAAGAGGAACCAGTGTTATTGTGGAAGCCATTGTTCCTAGTAATCTTAGAATTATCTTTGCTTTCACCTTGGTCTTGGGAAGGAGATAACATATCTGCTGTCTGAGTGCTACAACTCTTTCTGTTGGAAGACATGCTACCATAGAGGCGGTATCTAGATCTGCACCTATAAATGTAATATGTTGACACATCCACAAGGCAGATTTTTGAGAGCTGACTGTAATATCCAACTGATTACAAATGTCCAAAGTTAGATCCCTAGCTTGTTAGAGTAGATGCTTGGTGGTGGTAGATAGGAGCCAGTCATTTAGATAGAGAAACACTCGGAATCCTAGACGCCTCAGGTGAGCCATGACTACTGCCATGCATTTTGTGAACACCCTGGGGGCTGTAGTGAGACGAAAGGGCAGAGCTCGGAACTGGTAATGACTGGCTCCCAGTCCAAAGCGTAAGTACCTTCTCGATGTCCTGTCCATTTATATGTGGTAGTAAGCATCTTGAAGGTCTACCGAGCACATCCAATCGTCTTTCCCTAAAACGAGAAGTATAGACTGCAGTGTCACCAGTCAGAACTTTGACTTCTTGACAGATTTGTTTAATTTGCTTAGTTCTAATATGGGTCTCCAGTCCCCTGTTCTTTTTGGCACCAAAAATAATCTTGAGTAAGTTCTGAATCCTATTTGGTCTGTGGGGACTTTTTGGATGACTCTTTTGTGCAGCAACGTTTGAATCTCTATAGTTGCTTGCTCCCTTAGATTGGGTTGAACATCTAGGATTGTTCTGGTCTGTAGAACAGGATTGGAAAATGGAATGGAGTATCCTCTGGATATTATTTTTAGTACCCATTTGTCTCTTGTGATAGTTTGCCAGGCTTTTGGGTATATGGATAAACGTCCCCCGACTGCCTCCAGAGTAGAGCAGTTGGGCCTCCTTTCAGAAGCACTGATAAGGGCGTCCACGAAAGGAATCACAGTCATCCTGGTTCTGCGGGCCCCATCTGCCTCTGGGGTGTCGTCTACCGTTGTTACCTCCCTCTCTGCCCCTGGGGAAGGAATCACCCCATACGTCCTGGAAAACTCTCTGGGATCTTTTGAACCACATTTTCCCACTCTTCTGACCTTTAGGATAAGGTCTTGAAGGTACGGAAAAATGTACTCCCAACGGCAGAGAGAGTTTTTCCTTCCTGTTCACATCGGGTGAGAGTATCTTTTACTTGGGATCCAAAGAGTGAGGAACCATCAAAAAGGGCATTAGTAAAAGTAGGCTTAAAGGGCTCCACAAAATTGCACAAGCGCATCCAGGAGTGTCTCCTAAGGGAAACTCCAGAACCCGCTGCCCTGCTCGCTCCATCAGCTGCGTAGGATATTAGCCTCATGGAGGAGTTGACGATGGAATTTAAGGTGGACAGCTGTGAGGAGACCTTCTCCTTCACCACCACAGCTAATGTACCTTGTAGAGTATCTCCTAGCTCTTTCAGGAGATATCTTTGTAGCCTTGTAAAGTGAGATAGATAGCTCAGCGATCGGAGTGAAAATGTTGCTGACGAAAAGACACGCTTCCCGTATCTGTCCATTGTTTGAGAGTCTTTATTCAGAGGATGAACAGATGAGAATATCTCTGAAAGTTTCTTCTTGGTGGCTGCTGCCACCACCATAGCATCTACAGGTAACCCTTTAGTGAGGAAATCCTTTCCCGAAGGAACTGACAAGAATTTGTTTGGCCTCCAAGGGACTAGTTCCATTGTGTCAGGTGACTCCCATGCCTTTTGACTAACCAGGTCCATTAGCTCATCGAAAGGCGGAGACACCCAGGAGGCTGAAAGTTGAGATCCAAAAGCCTTCAGGTACACTAACTCCTCATCATTAGGGATGGTGGCCTGCCAGCCGCCTCTCTGCTTCAGGATCTCTAGAATATCTGCAAATGAGATATCATCATAGGATGACCGTGGGGACCCTTCTGACCCATCAAGGTCAGTGTCTGAAGTGACGGACTCATCTGGAGAGTCTACGTGCTTCCTCTTGCAAGTTCTCTTCCGAGGAGGTTCCTCAGAAGGATATTCTGGGGAAGCCTCGGAGTAGAGGGGTTCAACCAATGGGGGATCCTGAGGCTCTGGATCTCTGCTGTCCTCTGGAATGGGTGGTGCCGAGACAGTAGCCAGTGCCTTAGGGGGACGAGTGCTAGTGTCCTTCTATGGCATTGTATGGGTAGACAACGCACTCCTCATCAGCTAAAAGGCAGATCCCACTGGCTCCGAAGACTCCCTCGGCTCTGAGAAGGCAGAGGAAGGCACCAGAACCAGCAAGATCGGACCCGAGGCCGATGTAGGAGCTGAGCTAACCCACACCGATGCTTTGAGGGGTAGGCTCGGCACCAAAGATGATCGGGGCCAAGAATCCCCAGCTCCCAGACTCTCCGGATGGCACTGAGAGTATCAGAGCAGAAGTCGGCTCTATGAACACCGAAGGGGATCTCGGAATCAATGGATCCATAGTAAGTGGTACCAAGCACTCTGGCCATGAAGGTCCAGCTTAGCTCAGAGGAGGAACAACATTGGGTACAATTGGTACAGTAGACTCCGAGACCAAATGGGTTGGAGCCGAGAATAATTTAGTTAGCGCCGGTGATTTCAAGAGTCTGTGCACCACCCATTCCACATCATCATCAGATAAGCTCTTGGTGGACCTGGAAGATAGAGATGGGAGAGCGAGACCTGTGCAGAATGGGAGATCTCAGTGTCGGAGAAACTGGTGAAATATCCATAGACTGGCTCTGGGAAGAGGTATCTTGCGGCTCCAAGGGCTTTGGAACCAAAGAACCAGGCTTGTCAACTAGTATGACCTCCAACGGCTCCGAGGACTGTGGAGCCAAGGAGGTATTGGCCTTAGAAATTTTTGGTAACTTGACTGGCGGCTCCGTCTGAGCCGATGTTGCAGGTGATTTGTCTGGGATTTTTCCGTTTTGGAAGAAGGAGAAGAAGAGGAGGAAGAACTGTGGATAGCTTCCTGAAAAGTTAGCTTTAAAAGCCCTTTAAGGATCAGTTTGTTTCTCCTTTCTTGAAGAACCCTTGCAATGAAAGAATGACAAAATGTACAGTCCTCTTGTAGATGAATTGCTCCAGGGCAATACACACATATGACATGTTCGTCTGTGATAGACATTTTTTGTGAACACTTCTGGCATTTTTTAAAGCCCGAAGGCTTATGTTCCCTCGCTTTTGGGTCTTTAAACATGACAAAGATAAGACCACAATAAAACAACAAGAAAGTTTTAACTATTGAACTACTAAAGCTAACTGAGTAGTAAACTATGGGAAACACGAAGGAGACAGACAACAAGGGAGAAAAAATAGGGCCTCTAACTCAAATGGCCCTATTTCCCAGACAAAACAACAAACTAACTGCAAGCCCTCTAACTTAAATGGGCGAAGAGCTCTCTAACTTAAATGAGCTACTAATAAACTAATAATCCAAAATCACGGAAACAGTCCTTCAACAGTCGAACACAAAGATTTTATTCACCAAACCAATATTGTACACGAATAAAACGTAAACGCTTTTGAAAGATCAGTATGCGTTTTCGTCCACATAAAACTGTAAGACTTCATCAGACAACCATTCATTTTAGAAAACACATTTTATACATTCATATGGTTGAAACCAACCAATAAAACCCATTGCTTAATAATCCCATTAACTAATTAATGAAAATTGACTCATAAAAACTGATTAAAAAAGATAAAACCACTTTGATGCTCATCACAATAAATACACAGTTCATTTTGTTTAATATATTTAAAAACCATTTGTTTATAATAGTACTAAGCATTTAAAACTATAAAAAAATCAATAAATATTTAAATAAATAGTAAAAATCTTGTTGTTCAATAAATACTTATTTTCCTTTATTCTAACTTACTAAAAAAGTCATGGTTAAAATAGCACCATCTGCTGTTCCTACTAGGTTATTACTAGAATTCATCTAAATTCTAGCTGCTCTTAATTTTAGTACTGAACTTAGAGATATGTGATCATTCAGCCCTGGACTACTTGTTGCTTCCAAAAAAATCTGCCACCACAGCTCTTTGGATTCTAGTCTTTCCTCCCACAGGCCTCCCCTTGTTTCTTTTTTGACCTGTTCTGCCACAAAGAAAGAAAAACTAGAATTCTCACAAACTAAGGTGTGCTTGTATAAAGCATTTGTTTCTTTTTTCTTTGATATTTCGTAGATGTGTTCGTAGATTCTCTTCCTCAATGCTCTTTCTGTTTTTCCTACGTAGTAGGAATTGCATTGTGAACACAGAGCTACGTATACCACACCTTGAGAATCACAGTTGAAGTGACCTGTTGCATTTATATTGCAATCCCTTGCTGTTATGGCAACCATAGCCTTATTACTAATGTATGGACATTGATTGCAATGACCACACTGGAATGTTCCGTACCTTGTGTCAGGTAAGGCCATATTGGAAGAGTCTTCTCTAGTATTCCATTTGTTGTGTTCTAACAACTTTTTAATACTTCTGCCATTTTTATATACTATTTTTGGCATATCCTTATTAATGTTCTGAAGATCACAAAAGGAAATGAAATTGGTCCATTCCCTCTGAAAAATCTTTTTCACTTCAGTATTGAATGAATTAAATTCCATAACCAAAGCTGATTTGTACTGACATTCCTCCGTATCCCTAATATTATTCATTTTCTCCTGGGGTGGAATGTTAATGTCTGAACAGATAAGTCCTTTGCCCTTAATTGGCTTGAATTTTGTAGGTCTGTTAAGTTCCACTTCCTTTCTAATATTAGATATGAATTCTTGTGGATAGCCCCTAGCTAAAAACATTCCTTCTAATGTGTTGCATTCCTTAACAAAATCCTCATTTTTACTAGTCATGCGACACCCCCTCACAAATTGTCCTTTAACAATATTCCTTTTACAATGTGGGGGGTGCGCACTAGTGAAATGTAAAAATGAATTGCAGAAGGTGCTTTTTCTAAAAACCTTAGTTTCAAAGTCCGTATTATTCCCATTCCTATATATTTCCACATCTAAATATTGCAATCTGTCAGGGGACATAGTGTATGTAAATTTTAAGAAGTTGGTGGTGTTTTGAAGATAAGTAAAAAACTCTAAAAATTTCTCAACACCCCCCTTCCAAAAAATAACTATATCATCTAAAAAGCGCCTATAAAGCGTCCAATATTGCTCATACCCAGAGTTGAGAACAAAATTCGATTCCCATGCTGCTAATACAATGTTAGCATAAGTGGGTGCGCAAGCCGCACCCATTGCTACACCACTTATCTGGTGATAGTATTCATCATTGAGTCCAATAAAGTTGTTCCTTAGTACAACTTCAACTAATTCAACTACTGCTACTTTCTCTGAATGTGTAAGTTTGTTATCTAAAAATACCATGTCTTCAAAAAACCTCATCCCTTCATCATGGGGTATACATGAAAATAAGTCTATGACGTCTATTGTCACAAAAAGTAGGTCATTAGTTAATAATTCAGGATTAATGTTCCTCAATAGGTCCCAAGAATCCTTAAGAATGTATTTGTTGGTATTACACATATGTTTTGTTATAATGTCCACATATTTGGCCATGGGGAGAGTCTTGGAGCCATCAGCTGCCACTATAGGTCTCAAGGGGGGGTCACTAACATTTTTATGTACCTTCGGTATACCAAAAATGATGGGTATCCTCGGTTTCGGTACATAAAGAAATTGATGCAATTTCACATCAATAGTGCCCTCCATAAGCATATTGTTTAAAATGTTATCTATTTTCTGGTATGCCAAAAGAACCTCATTCTGAGAAACTATCCTGTATTTGTTGTCATCTCCTAGGATGGTATTCATTTTTCCATCATAGATAATATTTTCCATGATGACCACCCCTCCCCCCTTATCAGGTTTCATAATCCTTATTTAATCCTTATTTGATTATTCTGTCTTGACTAACTAATAAACTAAGACAGACACAGCAACAACCACTACAAGGGATAAAGTTAGGCCTATGAAGCAACGCCCAAAAGCCGCGCCAAAGGGAATAAAGCTATAATTATTTAACTATAATGCAAGAAAAGGCACAACAATTTAGATATGACTAAATACTAAGCTATCTATTATACTGCGGTGGTGGTGCTGCAGTAGCGTTGTCGCCTCACAGTATGACGTTGTCCCAATCGATTCTCAGTTAGAGCATCTTCTGTGTGGTGACATGCGTGAATGGGCGTTCCTTTGTTGAAGGTTGTGCGTCAGGCCCGGCAAGTCGGCACGTAAAAATCTACTGGCAATCATTAGCGGACCGGAGTTCCGCTGTGGCGACCCCTAACCGGGGAAAGCCGAAAGACACAACAACAACTAAGCTATCTATTATAAAAAAGAATAGTATTGCAGGAAATATAAAGAAATTTGTCACAACTTAGCCACGGCCAAGATGAGTGCATCCAACCTCGTAAAGCGGTAAACGAGATCTGGGGAAATGCACCACTGCATTATGGGATATCCACTTGCCACGTGACAAGTTTGAGTCTTTCAGCTATGTATTTGGCAGAGTCGGAGCCAAGAATCGGCTCCGAACCCATCATTGTAAGAATGAAGGCGAGATAAGAGAACATAACATCATCAGTTTGGGACAAGAATGTGATATAAAAGAACTTGAGCAAGGAGTAGTGTATAAATATTTGGGAACCGATGAAGGATCAACAATAAAACATGAACAAATGTGAATGAAACGTAGTAAGGAATACTTCAGAAGATTTAAATTAATCCTGAAAACAGCACTGACATCTAGGAATGAAGTCCAAGCTATAAACCAATTTGCTCTTCCTGTCCTAACTTACAGTTTTGGAGTGATTGACTGGTCCCAAAATGTGTTGGATAGATTAGAAAGGAAAACAAGAAGGATGCTTCATGCTCGCCAATGATTTATAAAAATCAGTTCATACCAAAAATATATATTCCCTGTTCCGAAGGAGGAAAGGGCTTCCTGAACTCCACACATAACTGCTGACCTCACAAGACCCAAACGTAGTAAAAGTTTTGAAACATGAGGAGAATAAATCTACGATGACTTCTCTACTTAATGTAGCAGAAGCATATCAGCATCAAGCAGGAATGGAAATCAAACCAGTAGTAGATAAAAAATCAGGCAGCAACTGAATGTGCCAAAAAACAATAGAAAGAATGTAAGGTAAAGAATCAGATGAGAAGGCAATAAATAAGGCAAATGCATAAATAGAGTTGTAAGTATAGAAACTTCTGGAAGAACCTCATGCTGATCAGGAACGAATGCAGGAATGGTTAAGGAAAGGCGAATTCACACCAAGTGATGAAAGGCTAATATTGGTGGCCCAAGATAGTAGTCTGCGTACACGTTGGTTTACAAAGTCCGCTGAACATGTGGGAGAAACAGACAAATGTAGGTTTTGTAAAACTGAAATGGAAACAGTTACACACCTCGTTGCTGGTTGCGACATACTAATGGCAGAAGGACTGTATACTGAAAGGCATAATAATGTGGCAAGACTGTTGCACTGGGGATTATGCAAACATTATGGTAGTGAAGTGGCTGAAAAACATTGCAAACATGAGCCACAAAGCAT